>NW_027223853.1:72500-103483 GCF_028538775.1 Myotis yumanensis
GAACACCGGCACGACGCAAGACGGAAAAAAGAAGAGAAAAAAAACTACAATAACGGAAGAACAGGCGGCAGCAAAAACAAATCAACTCTCACGGTCAGCCAGCGGCCGGCACCCGCTGACTCGGCCCCGTCGCGGTCGCCCGCGCGGCACACGTTGCGAGGGCCCGGCCCCCCCTCCCGCGAGGGGGGACGGGCGTGCCTTCCCCTTATCCGGCCAGACTCCCCCGGGGCTCCCCTCCAGCGCACCGCCGACAGCGGCGGCCCGGCGGGGGGCTCGCGGGGAGCGGGAAACGACACCACCAGCTCGGCCTCAGGCACCTGCAGGACAGCCCGGAGCGCTCCAGGGGCACCCGCCGAGGGCCAAGGCGAAACAGCGACCGCACGCCCAACGGGGGAGGCGCGTGCGGCGCGACGACGGGACGCCCCCTCCCCGCCGCGAGGAGGGGCGCCCGCGACAACGCAAGCCGGGAAAGGCGAGCGGAGGGTGTCCGCTGCGTCAGAGAGACCACGGGCGTGACACCGAGGTCGGGCCGGGTTCCGCACCCCTTCCCTTCCACGCACCGCCGTCGGACGGGGAGGAGAGGAGAGGGGCCCGCGGGCAGAGCGAGAAGAGCGGTCCCATTCGCCAAGGAATGTCCGTCCCTCGGCTGGCGCGGCTTAGGCCCGGCCCGGGAGAGCGCGACGTCACCACATCGATCGGACGGCAACAAAAAACGGGGCGAGAAGAAGGGAAACGTGGCGGGGACAACCGTCCGGAGCACGAGCCTGCGCTTCAGCCTCGCCACGTAAAGCCCTTCGCTCTCTTCTCACGCGGAGGAGGAAGACCACGGTCCGCGGGGACGGGGCCCGAGACGTACAGCAGCCGGCGCGCGCAGGCCCGAGGCGTACGGCTTTCGCTCGTGCGGCCGGGGACGTGGGGGGAGTCAGGCTCCGGGTCGCGGCCGAGAACCTCCCGGGGACACCCCCCGTCGTCCAATCACCCGAGGACAGCGTGTCCACAGTCATCTCGTGGTACAAAATGCCAACTTTAGGCAAAACACGGACGGTGCCCGGTGACGGGGGCCTCTGTCTACAGGTCACGCCTGACTCCCGGAAGCGAGTCGCGGCCACAGGAGACCCCACGGGACCCCATCGCCACCAAAGAAGGGCGGGGGGGGGGGGGGGGGGGGTTTGGACGGGACTATCTGGTCGACCCCCCAAAGCCAGTAAAGAGAGCGTGCCACGGACAGGCGGCAGCAAGAGGGAGAGGGCCGGGCCGTCCACGGCCTCCCTCACCACTTGGCACGCCTGGGCAACGGCCCGGTCAAACGTGCTTCCGAGTCGGGACTTTGAAAAAATTCCGCCCGGCGCCTAGAACCACCGTGTCGTTGGAAGGCCCGGCCGCGGCGTCGGCGCAAGCCCGCTCGCGGAAAAACGAAGAAACGTTATCTGACGACCGGGACCACGAGTGCGCTCGTACCGACCCGCCTCGCCCTCCGCCGTCCTCCACGCACCGCCCGTGCCGGCCCCCACCTACGGAGCTCCGCGACTCGGATAACGGCCCCAAAGTCGAGCCCGGTGACCGCGGCACACTCGGGCACACGCCCGCCCGCGCAGCCCGGGCGACCACTGAACGCGCGCACGCTCCCGCCTCAGAATCGGGACTTTGAAAAATTTCGCGGAAGGCGCCTCTGACGGACGGACGGACGGACGGACGAACCCGCAGGAGCGGACGCGGACACACGGCACCAGTCGCCCGGCACGTCGCGCAGGCACGCGCCCGCGCCGAAATCAATAGAAGCGGGAGGTGGGGGGGGGGGGGGGCGCCTCGGGCAGGACGGCGTCCCGGCGCAAGCCACCCTCTCCGGCTACGCCCGCGGCGGCGGCCCCGGTCGGTCCCCGCGGAGGGGCGACAGCGAGTGCCGGGCCACACGTCGCGGCGGCGCCGGCGGCGGCGGGCACTCACTCCTTCAATGGCCCCGCCGCAGGTCCAATCTCCGGAGAACCGGACAGGCACCGACGGAGCGGCGCGAGCCAACCTCTGCGGCTACGCCCGCGGCGGCGGCCCCGGTCGGTCCCCGCGGAGGGGTAACAGAGTGCTGGTCGACCCGCCCTAGCGGCCCACCTCCCCAGAGGCGGCAGCCACTCACTCCTTCAGCATTGCTGCAGGTCCAATCTCCGGAGAACGGGCCGCGTACCGACGGACCGGCGCCGCCGGCAAGATCCCGACAGCGCCGCCGGCACCCTGGAAGTTGGCCTCGGGCACTGCAGCCGCTTCCCCTCCCTAGATGCTCCGCAAGGAAGAAACGATATAAAAGCGGCCGCCAGGTGGCTCCCGACAAGCGGCGCGAACCTCAGCGGGACGGATCCGGATCTCGGGCCGGCAAGGGCGTCCCGCCGCCCGCCCGGAGGGCCGATCGCGTCCCGGGCCCCCACCCCCAACCCCCTCCGGGACGGCACGGCGCCACCGAACGCGGGGGCGGGGGGGGGGGGGGGGGGGGAGGGCCTAGGATAATCTTTTTCTCGGAGGATGGCCGGAACAAACACGGGGGCGGGCCGAGCGGGCCATTCGAAAGTGAAAGACTTCCTCGGAGTCGCACACCACCACTACCCACCCACCCCCCCCCACCCCCCCCCCCCCCCCCACACACACACACACACACACCCCGCAGGCCCAAGACGTCCCGGCGCCTGCCTCCCTCTCTCCCTCTCTCCCTCTCTCCCTTCCCGGGAGACATTAAAAAAAAAATTTTATTAAATATTTTATTGATGTTTTACAGAGAGGAAGGGAGAGGGATAGAAACATCCACGAGAGAAACATCGAGCAGCTAGCTGCCTCCTGCACACCTCCTACTGGGGATGTGCCCGAAACCAAGGTACATGCCCTTGACCGGAATCGAACCTGGGACACACACACACACACACACACACACCCCGCTGCCCCCCACCCCCACCCCCGCCCCACCCCCGTCGAGTCCGCAGGCCAACGCTCCATCCACTGAGCCAAACCAGTTAGGGCACAAAAACACTTTTGCCGCCAAGGAGCTGAAACCTACATGAGGCAGTACTCACGGATCGTCTCGTCTTTTCTCTCTCTCTCTCTCTCTCTCTCTCTCTCTCTCTCTCTCAATTATTGGGGAGACACCGGTTCATAAAACCATACGGGCTTTAAAGTAAAATAAAAAATGAATAAATCAGATATGAATAAATAGGAATCTTTGTATGGAACTAAACAAAAAACAACAACAAAAACATTCAGGTTATTCAAGTGGACAACTCAAGAAAATATCATCTGAATACATACATACATACATACCACATCCAGGGTGCAAGCGGGAAGCATCATCGAAATGCTAGGGCAAAAAAATCTATTTTTTTAAAAGGCTCCCAAAGAATGAATAAACAACTGGAACAACAACTCTCTCTCTCTCTCTCTCTCTCTCTCTCTCTCTCTCTCTTTCTATCTCTCCCTCCTTCCCTTCCTCCCACTCCCTTCCAACCCTCTTTAAAAAACCAAACAAACAAACTAGCCCTAGCCGGTTTGGCTTGGTGGATAGTACGTCAGCCTGCGGAATGAAGGGTCCCAGGTTTGATTCCGGTCAAGGGCACATGCCTGGGTTGTGGGCTCGATCCCCAGTACGGGGTGATGGGGTGTGCAAGAGGCAGCCGATCGATCCATGATTCTCTCTCATCACTGATGTCTCTCTCTCTCTCTCTCTCCCACTCCCTCCCTGCCTCCCTCCCTCCCTCTCCCTTCCTCTCTGAAATCAATGAAAATATATTTTTTAAAAGATCAGGAATCAGTGTAGAACGGTGTGTGAAAACACTTGGCATTCACTTCTAAATGGCAGGAAACAGAGTGATAGTGTTGTAAAAAACTTGCGATATAAAGCAGCACACTGTAGAACAGTATTTGACACCACTTGGAATTCACATCTAAATGGCTGGAAACTATCTAAAATTGTTCGCAATCACTTCAAAATCACTGATCTAGATCAGGAAGCAGTGTAGGACAGTGTCGGGCAACACTTGGGAATCACTTCTAAAGTGCAGGACACTGTACAACAGTTTTGGAAACCACTTGAAAATTCACTTACAAATGGCAGGAAACGGTGCAAAAGTGTTTGAAAACACTTGGAAGTCACTGGTAGCGTTCTAAGATGCCAGAGAGGAAAATGTCACCGAGGCCAAAATCTTACCTCCACCTTCTTAGGGTTTGTGGAGGAGGCGGCCCTGAAAAATTCACCTGACACACGGGGGGGGGGGGGGGGGGGGGGGGGCGGCAGGGAGACATGAGGGCAACGTTTTCTTTCCCTCAAGTGTCTGATGTGACAAGGGGAGCGCTCCTAAGGAGACCGTGGAAGAGCCGCATCCACGCTTTTTCAGACTGGGTTGAAAAGAGAGGGGCGATTGTGGGCAAGCCACTTAGTAGGCGGGGAGGCGAAAGGAGAGATGAGGGAGGCCCGTTCCTACAGATTCCTCTGCCTCTCAGCTGGCTTCCTGCCTAAAGTGCAAAAAACGAGTCCCCGTGTGCGCTCCTCGCCGTCTCTCCCCCCACCCCCGCCCCCTCCATCTTTATGTCCAGTTGGAGTCTTTTTTGCCATCTGGCCACTTTGGAATATTGTCTCTGGCTCGCCTGAGCGGCTGCGGTGGCGGCATAGTCACTTCAGGAAGGAAAGGAGAAGATCGGCTTGGTTCCAGGCACCGAATTGTGGCAGAGGCAGGAGGGCGGGGGGGTCGGGGGGACGGGGGGACGGACAGGAGTCATTCGCTGAGCGGGCCCCCAACGTATTTCTAAGACAGTGAGCGACTCTGGTAAGGGCATGCGGTAGGAGGAGAGCAGCTGGAGTTCTGTTTGTTGGCTGGGGGCTTGCAGGGGATGGGGAGGGCCTGGGGTCCGTTTGCTCCTTTGTTGATGTCTCTTTCTTTCTTTCTTTCTTTCTTTCTTTCTTTCTTTTTCTTTCTTTCTCTTTCTCTTTTTTAAAACAAAGGTGAAGAACTCTTCGGGTGGAGGTATTTCTGCAAAAAAGTCTGGCAGGACAGGACATGGGGGTATGCGGGCCAGGCCAGGCCATTGACCAGAAAACGCAAAGGATCTGTAGTGGGTCTGACTAGCACCCTTCCTTTAAGAAACAGGAATACAGGGGAGTTTCTCTCGGGGTCCCTCCCTCTCCCCTCCTCCCCCACCCCCGCCACACACACACACAAACACACACACACACACACTCACACTCACACGCACACTCACACACAGTGGCACCCGAGTAGCAAGAGGTTTCCAGAATGAACTGAATTCCAGGGCCTAGCCAGGCAGCCACGCCGCACCAAGGGAAAGGCCATATAAAAACGGCCGCCAGGTGGCGCGCGAACACCAGCGAGAACGTCAGTGGGGCGGCTCCGAGGCCGTGGGCCCCGGCCCGGCCCGGCCCGGGCGGGAGCCCCGCCGCCCGCTGTGTGTGTGTTTGGGGGGAGGAGGGGGGGCAGGGGGCAAGGGTGGCCGATCCCCTCCCCGCGCCCACCTCTCCAGTGGGACCGTGTCGGCCCGGGCCCCTGGCGGGCGGCGGGGCGGCGGGGCGGGGCGGGGGCTCCACCACCTGAGGTTTGCCCAGGAAGGCCCCGTGCGTGCGCGCGCGCGCGCGCACCCACGCACACACACCGCCTGGCACCGGAAGGGGGACTGGAAAAGTTTTTTGGGGGGTGGGGCCTGACAGAGGACCGAGAGGACGTACCCAGAACACTTTTTGCGGGCCCGGGACCTTCAAAACCTCAAGGGGAGCGGGGGGGGGGGGGGGGGGGGGGGGCGGGCGTGTGTGTGTCACGACAATGAAGACCTAAAGGCGGCGAGTATTCACGGGGCGACAATGGAGGAATCATTTTCTCTGCTTCCTTTCAGTTATTATGTTTTTTCCGGAATTGAATTTATTGGGGGACACATCGGCGAATAAAATGAAATGAAATGCAATAGGATAAAATGAAAGGTGCATTGTGGATGAAAAGGGGCCACATATTGCCCTGCCCAGCTTGACTCAGTGGATAGAGCGTCAGACTTAACTGTACGATAAATGAATATTTATCTTTTTTATATATATTTTATTGATTTTTTACAGAGAGGAAGGGAGAGGGACAGAGAGTTCGATAAATCGATGAGAGAGAACCATCGATCAGCTGCCTCCTGCACATCTCCTACTGAGGATGTGCCCCCAACCCAGGTACATGCCCTTGACCGGAATCGAACCTGGGACCTTTCAGCCCGCAGGCCCGCAGGCCAACGCTCTATCCACTGAGCGAAACCGGTTAGGGCGGGTCACATGTCTTTGGACTAGTGAATGACAAGAGGTAACTAGTCACTTCCCTTTTTTCCAGTGCTCTTGGGGCACAGCCCAGAGTCCCAGGGCAGAGACCACATTGTTACTGTTGTCATGTTAATTTTTGACCGCTCACTATCATTTTACAGCTTACCAAACCGCCCCCCCTCCCCCCTCCCCGCCCCTTTGCTTTCTCCCACCTCCCTCATCTATCATCACTGGATTTCATGGAACCCACTGGTCAACAGCAGGAAAGAGTGTAGAACAGTGTTTGAAACCACTTACAAGTCTCATCCTTGGATGGTGATTTATAAAAATAGGTCAAAGACATGCTTGTGGACTTTGGGCTTTGCTGTGCTGTGTATCTATGCAGAGGCAGGGTGCTTTTAAACTCCTATATGATGACTTTAGTTTATCCTTCAGCCCTGGTCTGGCCTCCGGACTTTGTTATCTAGGCCTTGGAAAGGCCTCCTCCCTGCCTTGAAAAGAATAGATTTTTAATTCCTTGAGATTCTGCTTCCCGGCAATTGCCAACAGTCTGGTTCAAATAAACTCATCACAGAAATTATTTACAGGTTTGCGTGTTTCTCAGGTTAATGGTATGGAACTCCAAGAAAACACACACACCCCACACACACCACACACCACACACACACACACACACACACACACACACATACATGCAAGTTTTTCAAGTGTACAACTCAACGAAACATCACCTGAATACAGCACCCAAAGTATAAAGTCTCTTTCTGTCACCATTTACCGCCCCCCCCCCCCCCCCGTTTCTTTCTCTTTGGCTTTCTTTTGTGTTCCACCCTTCCACTACCCCCCACCACCCCAAATCTATGATTTTCAACGTAGGGAGGAGGCCTTTCTGTTGTAATGTACCCCTCGAATCACAGAAGGACGCCTCAAGAAGTCGAATTAAAGAGTCACATTTATTGCAATCCGGGACTATGAGGGGACATTCCCAAATCTCATAGCAATAAGATGGTGGCAAAACCAGACTTATATAGGCAAAAATCACAAAGGTATTGATTACATCCCAGGGTTTGGAATGAGGCACCTGGCTCGCAAAAACGCAGAATTAAGCATGTTAATTACAGTTTCGGGTCTCGGGGTCACTGAATTGACAGAAATACATTATCTAGAGCCTTTGGGTAACCTGGGTTAAACTTAGGCATGTTATCTAAATTACAGTTCTGGGTCTCCGGATCACTGAGTTGATAGAAACACATTATCTAGAGCCATCGAGGCACTTTAGAGTAATTGCACTGTCCTGGTCTTAGGACCACTGAGTCAACTGGAATGCACCACCTATGGCCACTAAAACAATTTAGGGTAATTGTGCTGTCCTGTTTCCCGGGTACAGAAGAATGTGCTTCGATAACCAGTAAGATCACAATCAATGGGATTGTCATTCAATCAATAAGGCATTCAATGAGTGGGATGATTTATACAATTCAGAAAATCAAAATAACCTGTCCATTGCCATTGTTAAACAAAGCAAATAGGTACCATACTTCATTTCCAAGGCCTACAAACAAAGCAACAAAGCCAGGAAGCCATACAGGCAATAAACGATAACCTGGACCACATCTGCCACTGCCTATGTATACATATATATATATATATATATATATATATATATATATATATATATGTATATATTCACCAGAAAGACCAAAGACAAGACAACAAGCAGGTGGGTGTGGGGAACATTGGTGCAATGTCATGTGGTTGTGGATTTTAGCGTGACTCGCCTTACGAATGACAAGAAAGTGTGTGTGTGTGGGGGGGGGGGGGGGGGGCGGCGCCCTGTAGTATGTGTGTTTGAAATGAGGTAAATCTGGATGAGGCCTTGTCCATGAAATGTACAAAATCAATCAATTTGGCCCTGGACCGGTGGCTCAGTTGGCTAGAGCGTCTTCCCTTATGCCACTGTTTGTGGTTTCGATCCCCAATCAGGGCACATACAGGAAGCAACAGAGCCCTGGCTGGTGTGGCTCAGTTGGTTGAGCGTCATGTTGCGCATTGAAAGGTCACTGATTCCTTTCCAGGTTTCAGGTTCAATTCCCAGCTGGAGTATGTATTGGAGGCAACTGATAGGTATTTCTCTCTCTCTCTCTCTCTCTCTCTCTCTCTCTCTCTCTCCTCCCCTCCCTCCCTCCCTCCCTCCCTCCCTAAAATCAATAATACACACACACACACACACACACACACACACACACACACATATATATATTTGTTGCTGTTAATCCTCACCCGAGGATATTTTTCCATTGATTTTTAGGGAGAGTGGAGGAGACAGGGCAAGACAGAGGGAAACATCGATGTGAGAGAAACACGTCAATTGGTTGCCTCCGACCAGGGCCAGGGCCCAAAGAACCTGCCACCAAGGCCCATGATCTTGGCCTGAATCGGACCTGGGACCCTTTGGTCCACAGGCTGGCCAACGCTCAATGCACTGAACCAAACAGGCTAGGGGAAAATATATATATATATATATATATATATATATATATATATATATATATATATATATATATTTTTACTGTACCCAGCCACGCATTGCTGTGGCTCAGTCTGGTTAAATGGAAAAGAAAGAAAAGAGAAAGCACACGTTTCTAATACGCTTAATTTCACAATGCCTGTGGGTATGCAACATTTTGTGTTGTTCCATTGTCTGTGCAGATATAGAGATTGTCTGGTTTGCCGACTCTAGAACACGCAACATATAATTGTCCATGTGAGAAGCAATCGACGTCTAGATCTAAACCGCACAATTCTAAAGATTGGCCCTGAGCTTTGTTAACGGTGATTGCAAACGCCAATCGAATCGGGAATTGCAATCTCTTAAATTGAAATGGCATATCCGTTGGAATCATAGGAATGCGAGGAATGAGGACATCTTCACCTTTGAAAGGTCCTGTCAAGATTGTTACTTCTATGACATTGCTCATTAATTTTTTTACTGCAAGCCGCGTGCCTGTCAAAGCTTTGGCTGGTTGACATTTCACAACATGGTAATTGGCGCGCCGATTTTCAATTGCAGTACATGCGGTGGCATCCCTGGCAGATCGAGTGAATTCAAAAATTCTGTTGGATAATTAATCGCTTCATCTGCTTCCACAACAGTGTCGACGGACTTGTATGTGACTGCCTCGCTTTGAATGTTAGACTGAATGATATTGTTAAGTCCATAGACGTCTTTGTTCTTGGCCGCAAGAATAGCTCGTTCACTCAGCCAATCGTGATTCTTACAATTGGTTTGAATATTGGGAAATACTTTTTCAAACAATTCTTCTTTTGACATCACTAAATTGCAGAAGTTATGATGCAATGAAATTCGTCCTGAGGTCAGATCAACCGGCACCTTTCCGTTCCCAATTCCCAGCAATTGATGTGAGACTATCTCAGCTGATGGATCGTTTTGCAGCTGGACATGCATATTTGTGGTTAATTTTATCTGCAATTTATAATTGTAAACAGAAACATTGAAATGGAATCGTAAAATATTTAGTATAGCGTGTGTTGCTTTTACGTCCAACAGATGGCTCTGTTTTTCAAAAAAAGCATGTTTTTACCTGTCACAGGTGTGACATCTATATAATAGTAGGTATATAGGTATATAGAAACACACGAGTATTCGAATGCAACGTTGTGCCAAAATTTCAAAGCAATCGGTGAAGAACTTTCGGAGATTTAAGATTTTGAACAAACGAACATTTGCATTTTTATTTATATATATTTAAAAGCTACCGACGAATGAATAAACAACTTCTCTTTCTCCCTCCCTCTTCCTCCCCCCTCCTCTCCTCCCTTCCACTCTCTCTTTTTTTTCCCACTCTCTCAAAAACAAACAAACAAAAAAAAAAAACTAGCCCTAGCTGGTTTGGCTCAGTGGATAGAGCCAAAAGGTCCCAGTTTCGATTCCTGTCGAGGGCACATGCCCGGGATTCGGGCTCGATCCCCAGTACGGGGTGTGTAAGAGGCAGCCGATCCATGATCCTCTCTTATCGTGGATGTTTCAATCTCTCCCTCTCCCTTCCTCTCTGAAATCAATAAAAAATATATATTTTAAAGAACACATCAAGCCCTAGCCGGTTTGGCTCAGCGGATAGAGCATCAGCCTGCGGACTGAAGGGTCTCGGGTTCCATTCTGGCCAAGGGCACATGCTCGGGTTGCAGGCTCAATCCCCAGAAGGGGGCGTGCAAGAAGCAGCCGATCCATGTTCCTCTCTCATCATGGATGTTTCAGTCTCTCTACCTCTCCCTTCCTCTCTAAAATCAACAAAGAAATACATTTTTTAAAAAAAAATACATCAGGAATCAGTGTAGAGCAGTGTTTGACAACACTTGGGAATCACTGCTAAAGAGCGATACACTGTAGAACAGTATTTGATACCACTTGGGATTCACTTCTAAAAGGCTGGAAACTTGCCGAAACCGGTTTGGCTCAGTGGATAGAGCGTCGGCCTGAGGACTCAAGGGTCCCAGGTTCGATTCCGGTCAAGGGCATGTACCCAGGTTGCCGGCACATCCCCAGTGGGAGATGTGCAGGAGGCAGTTGATTGATGTTTCTCTCTCATCGATGTTTCTAACTCTCTATCTCTCTCCCTTCCTCTCTGTAAAAATTCAATAAAATATATTTTTAAAAAAAATTTTTAAAAAAGGCTGGAAACTATATGAAAGTGTTTGAAAGCACTTTGAAATCACTGATCAACATCACAAACTGTGCAGAACAGCGTGTGGCAAAACTTGGGAATCACTGCTAAAGTGCAGTCAGTACACTGACAAATGGTAGGAAACGGTGCAAAAGTGTTTGAAAACACTTGGAAGTCACTGGTAGCGTTCTAAGATGCCAGAGAGGAAAATGTCACCGAGGCCAAAATCTTACCTCCACCTTCTTAGGGTTTGTGGAGGAGGCGACCCTGAAAAATTCACCTGACACACGGGGGGGGGGGGGGGCAGGGAGACATGAGGGCAACGTTTTCTTTCCCTCAAGTGTCTGATGTGACAAGGGGAGCGCTCCTAAGGAGACCGTGGAAGAGCCGCATCCACGCTTTTTCAGACTGGGTTGAAAAGAGAGGGGCGATTGTGGGCAAGCCACTTAGTAGGCGGGGAGGCGAAAGGAGAGATGAGGGATGCCCGTTCCTACAGATTCCTCTGCCTCTCAGCTGGCTTCCTGCCTAAAGTGCAAAAAACGAGTCCCCGTGTGCGCTCCTCGCCGTCTCTCCCCCCCACCCCCGCCCCCTCCATCTTTATGTCCAGTTGGAGTCTTTTTTGCCATCTGGCCACTTTGGAATATTGTCTCTGGCTCGCCTGAGCGGCTGCGGTGGCGGCATAGTCACTTCAGGAAGGAAAGGAGAAGATCGGCTTGGTTCCAGGCACCGAATTGTGGCAGAGGCAGGAGGGCGGGGGGGTCGGGGGGACGGGGGGACGGACAGGAGTCATTCGCTGAGCGGGCCCCCAACGTATTTCTAAGACAGTGAGCGACTCTGGTAAGGGCATGCGGTAGGAGGAGAGCAGCTGGAGTTCTGTTTGTTGGCTGGGGGCTTGCAGGGGATGGGGAGGGCCTGGGGTCCGTTTGCTCCTTTGTTGATGTCATTTTCTTTCTTTCTTTCTTTCTTTCTTTCTTTTTCTTTCTTTCTCTTTCTCTTTTTTAAAACAAAGGTGAAGAACTCTTCGGGTGGAGGTATTTCTGCAAAAAAGTCTGGCAGGACAGGACATGGGGGTATGCGGGCCAGGCCAGGCCATTGACCAGAAAACGCAAAGGATCTGTAGTGGGTCTGACTAGCACCCTTCCTTTAAGAAACAGGAATACAGGGGAGTTTCTCTCGGGGTCCCTCCCTCTCCCCTCCCCCCCACCCCCGCCACACACACACACACACACACACACACACACACACTCACACACACTCACACTCACACACAGTGACACCCGAGTAGCAAGAGGTTTCCAGAATGAACTGAATTCCAGGGCCTAGCCAGGCAGCCACGCCGCACCAAGGGAAAGACCTTATAAAAAACGGCCGCCAGGTGGCGCGCGAACACCAGCGAGAACGTCAGTGGGGCGGCTCCGGGGCCGTGGGCCCGGGCCCGGCCCGGCCCGGGCGGGAGCCCCGCCGCCCGCTGTGTGTGTGTTTGGGGGGAGGAGGGGGGCAGGGGGCAAGGGTGGCCGATCCCCTCCCCGCGCCCACCTCTCCAGTGGGACCGTGTCGGCCCGGGCCCCTGGCGGGCGGCGGGGCGGCGGGGCGGGGCGGGGCTCCACCACCTGAGGTTTGCCCAGGAAGGCCCCGTGCGTGCGCGCGCGCGCGCGCGCGCGCACCCACGCACACACACGGCCTGGCACCGGAAGGGGGACTGGAAAAGTTTTTTGGGGGGTGGGGCCTGACAGAGGACCGAGAGGACGTACCCAGAACACTTTTTGCGGGCCCGGGACCTTTAAAACCTCAACGGGTGGGGGGTGTGGGGGTGTGGGGGGTGGGGGGTGTCACGACTCTAAAGGCGGCGAGTATTCACGGGGCAACCACGGAGGAATCATTTTCTCTGTTTCCTTTCAGTTATTATTTTTTTTTTCGGAATTGAATTTATTGGGGGACACATCGGTGAATAAAATGAAATGAAATGCAATAGGATAAAATGAAAGGCCTGGCCTTGCAAACTCAGACACCTCAAGTGACCACCCAGGATGTCCTGAATTTAAAAAAAAAAGAAAACTTGTTAAAGTAGAAAGCAGTGTATAGTGAGTGGGCAGTCAGGCCCTAGGCCCTAGGCCCGGTATCTCCCCTGAGAGAGATCACCTTTGAACTTACTGGCATCTGAGCCTATTGTCTTTCTATGCCTCTAAGTCCTAGAGTCTAGGATCACATGTCTTTGGAGTAGTGAATGTCCCGGTAACTAGTCACTTTCCTTTTCCCAGTGCCCTCAGGGCACAGCCCAGGGTCCCAGGGTAGAGACCACAAATTCCCTCATTGCTACTGTTGTATATTTTTTTAAAAAGCTAATACATAAGAAGCTTTGCATTGTGTGTGCTAGGGTGAGGGACTGGGGACTGCGGCATGGAAGGGTAACGGAATGTGGGAGGGGGAGGGACTGCGGCCTGGAAAAGGTTACCGATTGTGTCAATGTCAGGAACCGTGGCAGAGAAAAATTGCTGGATTGTCTTAGAAAACAATGTGTTATGATTAAATCCAGCCAGGTGTGACTCTGTTTACCTCCCCTCCGTTCTCATGAACTTTTTGTGAACTTCTAATGAAATGCTTTGTATTTTTTTTTAACACTGTTTTGCTATAAAGGATCATACTGCACCCTTGATCTCTGCCACATGCTCCGAATCTCCCAGAGGGGGAGATAGGTGCTGGGGTCCACTGGCCAGCTTAATAACAGGCTTTTAAATTTAGATTCTGAGTCGGTGGTCTAGCTCGTTGAGCCAACCCATAACATTGTGGATGAAAAGGGGCCACATGCTAACCTGACCCACTCGGGAGAGGCCTGGCCTTGCAAACTCAGACACCTCAAGTGACCACCCAGGATGTTCTGAATTTAAAAAAAAAACAAAAACTTTTTAAAGTAGAAAGCAGTGTATAGTGAGTGGGCAGTCACGCCCTAGGCCCGGTATCTCCCCTGAGAGAAATCACCTTTGAACTTACTGGCATCTGAGCCTATTGTCTTTCTATGCCTCTAGGTCCTAGAGTCTAGGATCACATGTCTTTGGAGTAGTGAATGTCCCGGTAACTAGTCACTTTCCTTTTCCCAGTGCCCTCAGGGCACAGCCCAGGGTCCCAGGGTAGAGACCACAAATTCCCTCATTGCTACTGTTGTATATTTTTTTAAAAGCTAGGGAAGAATGAATAAACAAGTGGAAAAACAATTCTCTCTCTCTCTCTCTCTCTCTCTCTCTCTCTCTCTCTCTCTCTCCCCCTCCCTGCCCCCTCCCTCTCCCTTTCACTCTCTCTTTAAACAACAACAACAACAACAACAACAAAAGGCCCTAGCCGGTTTGGCTCAGTGGATAGAGCGTCAGCCTGCGGACTCAAGGGTCCCGGGTTTGATTCCAGTCAAGGGCATGTACCTTGGTTGCAGGCACATCCCCAGTGGGGGGTATGCAGGAGGCAGCTGATGGATGTTTCTCTCTCATCGATGTTTCTAACTCTCTATCCCTCTCCCTTCCTGTCTGTAAAAAATCAATAAAATATATTTTTTAAAAAATAATAATAATAAATTAAAAAAAAAAAAAGATTGACCTTTGTCAGGGAAGGTAGCGGCCTAGGACGTGACTACTCACCATCACTCTTTGTTGAACTTTTAATTTCTATCCATGGATGGATGGATGGATGGATGGATGGATGTGTCCTCCCTCCCTCCTTTCCTCCCTCCCCCCCTCCACCCACCCGCCCGCTCACCCGCTTTCCACGGGAAATCGTCAGTCTCATATCACACACACACTCACTGGTGATTTCACTCGGCTCCCCCGTGAGAAAGAGGAAGGAAAATGGACAAACCTGAAAGAGCCCCACAGGCGGCAACTGTGAACCAAGTGCACGCACATGTGTGCGTGTGTTGCATTTGTCAACAACGTAAGAAATCCTCCAACCTGTGCAGAATTTCTGTGAGTGTCTTTCAGACAAACTGTCCACAAATGTCGCACGCACGCCGGGAAGCACTATCTCAGCGAACGGTTGGAGAGGATGTTCCCAAGAATGGCAATGTCGCCCCCCCCCCCCCCCCCGCCTTATTTTATACACTCCAATCCAAAGAGGAGCGGGTTACATGAAATCCACTGGTGACATTTGAGGAACGTGGGAGAAAGCAAAGTGGGCCAACCTCTGGGATTGGATGCAAAGTAAAATGATGGACACAGACTTCTTTTACCTAGGTGGGTGGGTGTAGGATAGCTCATATAGTCAATCATGAACTCGGTCATCGTGATGGGGTTTGTGATATTCACAGAGCCGTGCCTGTGATTCCAGGGCTCCAGAAAAGATGGAAAATCCCCTTGACTTTTCAAAGATGTGTGATTGTGGATGCAAGAAAGAAAGAAAGCGACAAGGCTCAGTCCAGGTAAAGATGGACCTCTGTCAGGGAAGATGCCGGCCTAGGACAGGATCACCCACCCCAAACTGACGTTAGCCTTGTAAGGCCACCATGCATGGCCTCCCCTGAGCTTCTCAAGTTTAGTACAGTATGTGGTCCTTTTCACCAGCACCAGCACCAGCACCAGCACCACCACCACCACCCCCAACCCCACCACCACCACCACCACCACCACCCCCAACCCCACCACCACCACCACCACCACCCCCACCCCCCCCCACCCCCCCCCCCCCCACACACACACTGAGTCCTCTCATGGGGCGAACCAATCCTGACTCTAAAGTCCTGATCCTGACCCCGGGAGTTGTATTAAAAATCAAGCTAAAGGAGTGTGAATGTAAACTGTAGGCTTATCAAAGGTTCAAAGGAGGTCTGTGTTTACCACCATTGAAAGAAAACAAACCAAGAAAGAGATCAAGGGTGGGTCAAAACATCCTCTCTGGGACTGGGAGGGAGAGAGTTCCTGCATCTGTCCAAGAGGGTCATCTGCAGTGTGAAAAGCCAGGGTTCAGCAACAGGGGATATTTTCTTCCTCTCAGGGATCATGAAAAGCATCCACGACAGTAAGGGGGTGGGTTTGGGGTGGGTGCTGTCATTGAAAAGGCAAGGCGAGCAGGGAGATCTCGATTCCGGTCAAGGGCTCATGCCTGCCCAGGTCACGGGCTCGAGCCCCACTAGGGGGCATGCAGGAGCTGGCCAATCCATAATTCTCTCTCATGGATGATGTTTCTATCTCTCTTCCTCCCTCTCCCTTCCTCTCTGAAATCAACAAAAAATACATCTTTAAAAAAAAAGAAGTATGTGTCTATCATTTTACTTTTTTAAAAAAATATTTTTATTGATTTCAGAGAGGAAGGGAGAGAGAAAGAGAGATAGAAACATCAATGATGAGAGAGAATCGTGGATTGGCCGTCTCCTGCATGTCCCCCACTGGGGATCGAGTCCTCCACCCATGCACATGCCCTTGACCGGAATCAAACCAGGGAAGCTTCAGTCCCCAGGCTGACGCTCGATCCACTGAGCCTACAAGCCAGGGCTATCATTTCACTTTTTATCCAATCCCAGAGGTTTCCTCCGCCCGCCCCCCCCCCCGCCCCCCGCGGCCCCGCCACTCCCCACCCCACTCCACCCCACCTTTGCCTCCCTCCTTCCCTCCCTAATCTATCACCAGTGGATTTTCTGTAACCGGCTTTCATCTCCTCCTTGAATTGTCACGTATAAAACAAAGTCACACCCCGGCCGGTTTTGGTCAGTGGGTAGAGCATCGGCCTGGGGGACGAAGGGGTCCTGGGTTCGATTACAGTCCAGGGAGCAGGCCCGGGTTGGGGGCTCGATCCCCAGTAGGAGGTGTGCAGGGGGCAGCCGACCTGGTGATTCTCTCTCTCTCTCTCTCTCTCTCTCGACCTCCCTCCCTCTCCCTTCCTCTCTGAAATCTATGAAGATATATTAAAAAACACACACACAATGACAACAACAACACAAAGGTATTATTCCACCTCCGTGGAGTAAAAAGTATACTTGTACAATGTTTTGTACTTGTGTTTCGTGCTATTAAAACACGGACGTTAAAACGGGGGATTTGGAGCGGCGGTGAGAGGATAAAAGGGAGGGATTGACCTTTGCCGTTTCAAAATGGCAGCTGCCGCCCTAACTGGTTTGGCTCAGTGGATAGAGCATCGGCCTTCAGACTGAAGGGTCCCGGGTTCGACTCTGGTCAAGGGCATGTACCTTGGTTGTGGGCACATCCCCAGTAGGGGGTGTGCAGGAGGCAGCTGATTGAGGTTTCTCTCTCTTTGATGTTTCTAATTCTCTATCCCTCTTCCTTCCACTCTGTAAAAAAATCAATAAATTATATATTTTTTAAAATGGCGGCGGCTGCCAAGTCACTGGAGCCAAGATGGCGGCTGCCTCCTTGCACGCCGCGGCCCCCCGCCGCTCCCCCCCCCCCCCCCCCCCCCCCCCGGGATGGAGTCCACACCACAGGCAGGTGCCCTTCTCTGGACTCGAACCCGGGACCCTTCCGTCCACAGGACGACTCTCTAACCTCTGAGACAAATCAGTTAAGGCTAAAACTCCCTACTTTGACAGAAAGGATGACTCCTTTATTCCCACACAACTGTGGACGACGAAAGGGGCCACATGCTAACCTCGCGAGCTCAGGGAAGGGCTGCGTGGCGGTCTTGCAGACTGAAAGGCCTAAAGCGACCACAAGTCTAGTCTGAAGGGAGACTGTTACTAAGAGCAGTTGTGGTGGCTGGTCGCGTCTGAGGCCAGAGTCTTCCCTGACAAGGTCAGTGTTTACCTTAAGTGAACCTATGGTCCTTTTGCATCTAACACAACATAACTCTGGAATGTCAGGGGAACTTGTAACATCCCGCCGTCCCCGCCCCGCCCCGCCCCGCCTCCACCCCCTTCCCCTTCCCCCACCCCACCCCACGCGCACAAGCAAATGCGCCTGGGGGCTCTGCAGGACAGAGACCATAAATTCCTTCATTGCTATTGTTATCAAGTGTATTGTTGCCTGTTAACTATCTATCCTGCACCCACCTCAGGAAAAGAAGTAGGTGAGGCCCTGGCCGGTTTGGCTCAGTGGGTGGAGCCAAAGTCAGCCTGCGGTGGACCTTAGGGTCCCGGGTTCGATTCGGGTCCCGGGCGCATGCCCGCCCGGGTCATGGGCTCGAGCCCCACTAGGGGGCGTGCAGGAGGCGGCCAATCCAAGATTCTCTCTCATTGATCAGGTTTCTATCTCTCTCCCATCCTCTCTGAAATCAATAAAAATATATTTTACAAAAAAGAAGTATGTGTCTATCATTTTACTTTTTATCCAATCCCAGAGGTTCCCCCGACCCCCACCCCCTTTGCTTTCTCCCACCTCCCTCCCTCCCTCCCTCCCTCCCTCATCTATCACCAGTGGGTTGTCTGTAACCCAGTTACATCTCCTCCTTGGATTGTCGTGTATAAAACAAAGTGCCGCCCCGGCCTGTTTTGGTCAGTGGGTAGAGCATCGGCCTGGGGACCCGAAGGGTCCGGGGTTCCATTCCAGTCAAGGGCGCAGGCCCGGGTCACGGGCTTGATCCCCAGTAGGGGGTGTGCAGGAGGCAGCCGATGGGTGATTCTCTCTCATGGTAGATGCTCCTATGGCTCTCTCTCCCTCTCCCTTCCTCTCTGAAATCAATGAAGATATATTTTAAAAAGCCACACAAATGTATTATTGCACTTCCATGTAGTGAAAAGCATACTTGTACAATGTTTTGTACTTGCATTTTGTGTTATTAAGACAGTGCTGGGCATGGGGGGGGGGGGGGGGGGGGGGAGGGGAGTGCTGGACCGGCCCCGGATGGAGGGGGTGGGGCGCCAGCGAAGATGCCAAACTTTCGGGGTGGGGGGGAACGGCGCCGGTGGACTGCACGCAGAAGAGCATGCAGTCAGATTTGGCCTTCTTCAGGTTCCCGAGGGATCCGGCCAGATGCCAGAAGTGGGTGGGAAATTGTAGCAGAGCAAACTTAGAAGATAAAACACCTGAACAACTCAATAAACAATATCGATGATGTGCCAAACACTCTGAGACCTCTATGATCTGTAGAACTAGTCCTTCCTTATAGGACAGTTCTTCGAGATAATGTAATACCAACAATAGGTGATCTTACCAGTCATTTGAACAATCCACATAGTAGACATAGAAAACGAATAAAAGAATTGAGCGAAGATGAAATCAGGACATGGAAACAGGAAAAAAAAATTGACAAAACTTCTGAACAGGAACAAAAACAAACATAGAGCGATCAACAACAGCCTTGCTCAGAACTCCAATACAGAAGGGGGTGAAGAACAGGATGAAGACACTTTACCTTTAACCGTTGAAGAGAAAGTAAACAAAAGAATACTTTAAAATCTTTATTTGCAGTTTTGATTCTTATGGGAAAACAAAAGATACCTCTAGATCAGCGGTTCTCAACCTGTGGGTCGCGACCCCTTTGGGGGTCGAACGATCCTCTCACAGGGGTCGCCTGAGACCATGGGAAAACACATGTATAATTGCATATTGTTTTTTGTGATTAATCACTATGCTTTCATTATGTTCAATCTGTAACAATGAAATTGGGGTTCACCACAACATGAGGAACTGTATTCAGGGGTCGCGGCATTAGGAAGGTTGAGAACCACTGCTCTAGATGGACATGAAGCTGATGAAATCCCAGAAGGCCTCTTCACTCCCGATAACTTTCAGGCAGGCAGGCAGGCAGGCAGGCAGGCAGGCATGCAGGCACTGTCGGAGTGCCCGATAAATTCTGGTGAAGAGGTTCTTCTCTCTGAGAAAGCCCTTTGAGACCACAGCAGTCAACGCACCGTTCTGTTCAAAAGTACAAGCAGAAGCAGATGCTAGAGATCCGTGAGAGCCGCATTCGGGGAAGGAACGCTCAGGGGAGTGAGAGACTCCCTTCTTTTCCATGGCCCCTGACAGAGGGATGGACGCACGCACGTAGTGGACACAGCAGGGGAAGAGCACCTGCCCGCGTTGGTGAGGCTTGCTGACGAAGCTCGTGACCTGAGAGAGGAATCTGTGGGTTTCCTGCCTTCCGAAGCCGCTGCCGAAATTTTGGCTGTGACATTTCCCACGACGAGACCCGAGAAGTGGGGATTACGCATGGAATATTGTCGTGGCCAGGCTTACATTGTGTCCAGTGGCTTTCCTTCCAAAATGAAAGCTGTTGCTTCTAGACTTTTGGAGAAACATCCCTCCCCAAGCTGTCCACACACTCTGCTCTTCCCTGTGCCTGAAGTCCGAGGTGGGCCAGATCGGTGCCTGTCACGGGAGCGTCTGTTGCGTTTGGAACAGTGGAGGAAGTTTGATCTTTTTTCCATCCGTCACCACAACCGCTTTTAGAGCTTGACAGTGTCGTTTCTGTCCTCTTCCAGAACAATGAAGAAAGCGAGAAAGAACTGAAGGAAATGTGCCATTCTCAGCGGGCGGGCAGGCACGATGCTTTTGAAATTGTAGTGGAGCTCCTGCGAGCGCTTGTTTTCTGTGTAGGCGGTATACATGAGGACACACATAGTAGATGGGAAAACTGTACAGCGGGCCGAGCATTCGCACTCTGCAGTGCAGCAACAGATTTTGATTTCGTGGTTACCATTGTTGTTCTTAAAAACGTTCTACCTTTCACAGGAGCCTCTGGGAAAAATCTCCAGGGTCAGACCTCTGATGTCTTCTCTGCAGCCAGTAGCTCGACTGCAGGCGCTGCATTCGCTACATGAAGTGATGGAAGATATTGAAGTTTATTGTGAATTTTGGTTTGAGGAAGCCACCGATTTGGCAACCACACTTGCTATTCTGATGAAGCTCCCCGGGAAGCTCCGCAGAGCTCAGCAAGGGCACCTGGAGTCTCAGCCGACTTCCGAGAGGTGCTATAAAGAGCCTCTAAGCGTCACAACAGTGGAACACATTGTTCAGGAACTGAAAGAGATAGTCTCAGAACAGTTCCTCCAAAGCTCTTCAATGCTGATCTCTGGTCCCCTCTGTCACGGGACGGCTCAAATTCAATACGCCGGAGGAGCACCAGGCTGACATGTACGGCAGCGACTTACCCAATCCCGATGCAGCACTCTCGGCTGAGCTGCGTTGTTGGAGAATCAAGTGGAAACCCAGAGGAAAAGATATAGAGCTCCCATCCACCATGGCCCCCTCCACCTGCCAGACATCAAGTTTTTTCCTCATGTTTATACATTGCTAAAGGTCCTACGAATTCTCCCTGTGATGAAGGTTGAGAACGAACGCTATGAAAACGGTCGAAAGCGCGTCTCAAAGCACACCCGAGGAACACTTTGACAGGGCAAAGGTCAAGTAGCTTAGCTTTGCTTAACATGCATTTCGATGTGAAACACGATTTGGATTTAACGGTGGACACATACATCAAAGTCTACACAACTAAGTCAGAGCTTCCTACAGATAATTCCGAAAGTGTCGGAAATACCCGAGGGACTTTTAAAATGCGTTCTCTCTTATATCTGATATTGAAAAAAAATCTGAGAAATTTGAAAGGAAACAGAGAAAAGCTGTAAGATATAGGTGGGTCACTTAATCACTGGATCTCTTGGGTAGAGTAGCCACTGATCCTCTCCTTAAATGGCCCCGGTGTGAACTCTCATGCTTTGGAGAACGAACTGTTGTTCTTCCAGAGGGCGGCAGGCATCATCGGAAGCGCCACGTTGCACTTCTGCGTGATCTCTGCCGATGGCACTTTGGGCTTGTTTTAGTGAGGTCATTGCAGACATCACATTCATTGTCACAGTTGTTGGGCATTGAGTTATCAGTTCTTTGAAGAAATAAATTTTGAGAAGGTGTGGGAGGAACCTGTTTCATAAAATTGTGCAACGAAGCTCACGACTAACCTCTGACTAGCAGGAGTTTTAAGTGTGCTACGAGAAATCTGTAACCAACAGTGAAATGACCAGCTAGTGAAAGAAACGTGAGCTTGCCAGACAAGGATTTCGGTGTGGATTTTTGTCTTTATTCGATGATCTTAAACAAATGACTGTGAAACATTGAGGAAAGAACCCGCCATCCTTACACCCACATCTGGGTGTCGCTGTTTACATTCCTTTGTTGAGCCTATATCCTCATAAGCTTTTTAGCAAGAATATGTGGCGCACTTCCGTTTCACGGTCAAGACAGGATCAGAGGCCATGGATCCTGACAACAGATCGGTCTGTTTCATTCCGTCTTTTTCCGTGGTTACATCTACTGCCGCGTCTCGATTTATAAGGGAAACCGAGACAACCGACAAGAATGCGTTTTGTAGTTGGTCTAGGAATACAGAAAACATCGCTGTCATTTTCGGTGAAGAAAGTCAATTTTGTACAGTCTATGTCAACATAAATAAAATGTAAATTTGTTTAATGGAAAAACAAAACAGCGAAATTAAAACGGGGGGGGGGGGGGGGGGAGGAGGGGGAGGCGGGTGGAGAGGATAAGAGAGAGGGCGGCTACCAAGCCCCTGGAGCCAAAAGAGAAGCTGCCTAAACTCCCTTCTTTGACAGAAAGGATGACTCCTTTATTCCCACACAACTGTGGACGACGAAAGGGGCCACATGCTAACCCGACGAGCTCAGGGGAAGGCCTGCCTGGCGGTCTTGCAAACCGAGAGGCCTAAAGCCACCGCAGGGATGGTCTGAAGGGAGACTGTTACTGAGAGCAGTAGTGGTGGGTAGTCCCGTCCTACCTAGGCCGGAGTCTTCCCAGACCAGGTCAGTGTTTACCTTAGCATCTAAGACACAACATACCTATGCCATAAAATGTCAGAGGAACTTGGAACATCTCGCCGTCCCCGCCCCGCGCCCTCCCCCCCCCCCCCCCTCCCCACACAGACACAAGCAAATGCGCCTGGGGGCTCTGCAGGACAGAGACCATAAATTCCTTCATTGTTATTGTTATCACGTGTATTGTTGCCTGTTAACTATCTATCCTGCACCCACCTCAGGAAAAGAAGTAGGTGAGGCCCTGGCCGGTTTGGCTCAGTGGGTAGAGCCGAGGTCAGCCTGCGGCGGACCTTAAGGTCCCGGGTTCGATTTTGGGTCCCGGGCGCATGCCCGCCCGGGTCACAGGCTCGAGCCCCACTAGGGGGCGTGCAGGAGGCGGCCGATCCAAGATTCTCTCTCATGGATGAGGTTTCTCTCTCCCTCCCTCTCCCTTCCTCTCTGTAAAACATCAATAAAATAAATAAAAAGAAGTGTGCGTCTATCATTTCAGTTTGTATTCAATCCCAGAGGCCGCCCCCCCCCCCCCCCCGCGCCCCACTTTGGTACCTCCATCGCTCGCTCCCTCCCTCCTTCATCTATCACCAGTGGATTTCCTGTAACCCACTTATGTCTCCTCCTTGAATTGGATTGTCACGTATTAAACAAAGTGACGCCCCGGCCGGTTTGGGTCAGTGGGTAGAGCATCGGCCCGGGGACCGAAGGGGTCCTGGGTTCGATTACAGTCAAGGGCGCAGGCCCGGTTGTGGGCTCGATCCCCAGGAGCGGGTGTGCAGGAAGCAGCGGACGGGTGATCCTCTGTCATCCTGGACGTCTCTATCGCTCTCTCCCTCTCCCTTCCTCTCAGAAATCAATAAAAATGTATTAAATAATAATTTAGAAAAAAGAATGAATAAAACAAAGTGAAAAACAGCCATTCTCCGGAGCATTGTCCAAACCCCTTGCGGTTCTGCTTCCCGGCAAGTGTGGACAGTTTGACTCAAGCCAGTGATGCCAACTTACTTGGTTGTTGGTTTTTGTGGGGGTGGGTTTTTTTTGTTGTTGTTTTTTTTTAGGAGGGTCACGTGTATGTAGACTTCAGTGAGCCAGAGACTGAACCAAAAGGGGAGAATGATGATTTTTATTTTTTTTAAATGTATTTTATTTATTTATTTTTTTACAGAGAGGAAGGGAGAGGGATAGAGAGTTAGAAACATCGATGAGAGAGAAACATTGATCAGCTGCCTCCTGCACACTTCCTACCGGGGATGTGCCCACAACCAAGGTACGTGCCCTTGACCGGAATCCAACCTGAGACCTTTTAGTCAGCAGGCAGATGCTCTATCCACTGAGCCAAACCAGTTAGGGCTCCATAAGCTAGAATATGCGGAACACTTCCGTTTCACGGTCAAGACAGGATCAGAGGCCATGGATCCCGACAACAGATCGGTCTGTTTCATTCTGTCTTTTTCCGTGGATACATCTACTGCCGCGTCTCAATTTATAAGCGAAACCTAGACAACCTACAAGAATGCGTTTTGTAGTTTACCTAGGAAGAATACAGAAAACATAGCTGTTATTTTCGGTGAAGAAAGTTAATTTTGTACAGTTTATTTCAACATAAATGAAATGTGAATTTGTTTAAAAGAGAAACAAAGCAGCGAAATTAAAACGGGGGTGTGGGGGGGGGGGTGTGTGGAGAGGATAAGAGGGAGGGGTTGACCTATGCCATTTCGAAATGGCGGCGGCCAAGTCCCTGGAGCCAAAATGGAGGCAGCCTAAGCTCCCTTCTTTGACAGAAAGGATGACTCCTTTATTCCCACACAACTGTGGACGACGAAAGGGGCCACATGCTAACCCGACGAGCTCAGGGGAAAGCCTGCCTGGCGGTCTTGCAACCTGAAAGGCCTAAATCGACCGCAGGGATGGTCTGAAGGGAGGCTGTCACTAAGAGCACTTGTGGTGGGTAGTCGCGTCCTAGGCCTGAGTCTTCCCTGACCAGGTCAGCGTTTACCTTAACTGAACCTATGGTCCTTTTGCATGTAAGACAACACACCTCTGAAATGTCAGAGGAGCTTGTAACATTAGCCCCCCTACTCTCTCCCCCTCCCCCCACCTCCGCGCCCCCCCCCCCCCCCCCACACACACACACAAGCAAATGCCCCTGGGTGCCCTGCAGGAAAGAGACCATAAATTCCTTCATTGTTATTGTTATCACGTGTATTGTTGCCTGTTAACTATCTATCCTGCACCCACCTCAGGAAAAGAAGTAGGTGTAGCCCTGGCCGGTTTGGCTCAGTGGGTAGAGCCGAGGTCAGCCTGTGGCAGACCTTAAGGTCCTGGGTTCGATTCGGGGCCAGGGAGCATGCCCACCCTGGTCACGGGCTCGAGCCCGACTATGGGGCATGCAGGAAGCCGCCGATCCCCGATTCTCCCTCATCAATGATGTTTCTCTCTCCCTCCCTCTCTGCAATCAATAAAAATGTATTTTTTAAAAAAGAAGTATGCATCTATCATTTTGCTTTATATCCAATCCCAGAGGTGTACCCCCACTCCCCACCCCACCCCCCCTTTCCTCCCTCCCTCCCTCCCTCCCTCCCTCCCTCCCTCCCTCCCTCCCTCATCTATCACCAGTGGATTTCCTGTAACCCACGTATGTCTCCTCCTTGGATTGGATTGTCACGTATAAAACAAAGTAACGCCCCAGCCGGTTTTGGTCAGTGGGTAGAGCATCGGCCTGGAGACCGAAGGGTCCCGGGTTCAATTTCAGTCAAGGGCACAGGCCCGGTTGTGGGCTCGATCCCCAGTAGCGGGTGTTTCTATCGCTCTCTCCCTCTCCCTTCCTCTCAGAAATCAATAAAAATGTATTAAATAATAATTTAGAGAAAGAATGAATAAAACACAGTGAAAAACAGCCATTCTCCGGAGCATTGTCCAAACCCCTTGCGGTTCTGCTTCCCGGCAAGTGTGGACAGTTTGGCTCAAGGAAACTCATGAAAGTTCTCTACGGGTTTGCATGTTTTTCCGTGAACACGACGTATACACCTGCTGGTTTCTGAGGGCGAGGCAACAGAGTCTGTCCATGAGGTCCGCTGTGAAAGGGTAGAGGCGTCTGTTTCTGCTGTCAGAAGCCAGGTCACCCTTAGGAAGAGTGTAGAAAACAACAACAACAAAAGACAGAAATTGGATTTACCAAGAGAAAACACACAGAAGCGAACCGAGGGATGCTCCGAGGACTGTGAGAGGGAATCTCCCCTTCTCCTCACTCATACCGCTTTTGGAAAAACGGCAATGATCCTAAGAGGTGAAGGTCCTGAAGCTCTCGGAGACGCCGACCGACCGGCCGGGGCTACTTTCCCCGTTCTTAACCCTACCCAACCAAGTCTCCCTCTCCCTGGGAGTCAAGCTTGTGTGCCCACAGCGGTAGGTAGGGGTACCCCACCGACCGACCGACCGACCGACCGACCGACAGACGGCTGTTTTAAAATCAGAACCTGTCCCCTTTCAATGAGGGCATGGGACAGGGGCAACCTATATTTTCCTGCTCAAATCGTCCCCAATTCACCTGATAGGGACTCAGAGGTTTGTCTCTGTCTGTCTGCATGTCTGTCTTTAAGCCAGTGACGCCCACATATGTTGGTTGTTGGTTTTTGTGGGGTTTTATTAGAAGGGTCGTGTGTTTGTAGACTTCAATGAGCCAGAGACTGAACCAACAGGGGAGAATGTGATGGTTTTTATTTTTTTAAATATACTTTATTTATTTATTTATTTATTTATTTTTACAGAGAGGAAGGGAGAGGGATAGAGAGTTGGAAACATCGATGAGAGAGAAACATCCATCAGCTGCCTCCTGCACACTCCCTACTGGGGATGTGCCCGCAACCAAGGTACATGCCCTTGACCGGAATTGAACCCGGGACCCTTGAGTCCGCAGGCTGACGCTCTATCGCAGTGATGGCGAACCTATGACACAACTCATTTTTTTTTTTTTTTTGGTTGATTTATTCTTTGTTAAATGGCATTTAAATATATAAAATGAATATCAGAAATATAAGTCTTTGTTTTACCATGGTTGCAAATATCAAAAAATTTCTATATGTGACAGGGCACCAGAGTTAAGTTAGGATTTTTCAAAATGCTGGCACGCCGATCTCAAAAGGTTCGCCATCGCTGCTCTATCCACTGAGCCAAACCGGTTAGGGCAAGAATGATGATTTTTAAAAAGGGAACATCCCGAGAGGAATCTCACCTGGAGATGGACTAAACGTATGTCTGTTTGCCAACAGTCCTTTCTCCATGATGAACTTCCACGACAGAGCCCGAGCGACCCGATTCATGGGGGACCCTCCCCGCTCAGAATGGCCCCAAGCAGCCCCAGAGGCTGGCAGAGACGCCTCTCACTCTCGCCTCTCACTCTCGGCTCGGCTCGGCTCGGCTCGGCTCGCTACCCATGTGTCCCCGTAGATGGGGAACCGGGCCGCGTTCCCTTGAGAGTCCCCTGACCTGAGGGCTGAGAGGAAGGGAGCGCTGGGGTGGGGGATGGGGAGTAGGGGGTGGGGTATGGAGCAAGCGGGAGGGGAGGAGGGAGGTCAGGGCGATTCATTCCAATGGATCTCACTCCAGGGCTTGCTTCATTCAAATGCAGAAAGCTCTCCGGTGACGTCAGGGCCTCGGACCTCCCTCGCCTCGGGCTTCTCCGAGTTCCCCCACCCTCAGGCCGGCAGCTCACCAACTTCAGGGAGGGAGGGAGGGAGGGAGGGAGGGAGGGAGGGAGGGAGGGAGGCTGTTGGAGAAAACCGGCCCGGCCTGTCCGGGTGGGAAAGAGTGCCCTCTATCGGCCAACCCAGGAACCAGCCCTCACCCGTTTAGGAATCCCGCGAGGGGGGGTGGGGAGCGAGAGGGAGGGGTTTGAGGGGCGTGAGTCCAGGGTCCAAGGCGAAGGTCAACAGTAGATCTCGGCGTCTTAGATCCCCTAGGAGGAGAGACATAGGTGGGAGTGGAGCGATGAGGGTCGCGGGAGGCCTGGTGAGGGATGATTTGACTCAATAACCCCGGGTCACCAGACCGGCCAGCACACTCTGCTCCAGTTGCCGGTTTTGATCATCCATCCCTCCACCCCCACCCCCCACCGCACACACCGCTCCAAGTGTGCCACTCACGACAGACACCCTTTTATCATTCATCTTTAACTTCCCCGTGGATGGATGGATGGATGGATGGATGTGTGAACATCAAAAAAGATTCAAATCTGTGGAGAATGTCTGTGAGTTCATTTGAGGCAATTGCCAGGAAGCAGATTCTCAACATAATGGGATAACACTCTGTAGAATGGAGGGTGTGTGTGTTTTAACCTTGTTGTATACATGTCAAGCAAAAGAGGAGATGTAAGTGGGTTACATGAACTCCGTTGGTGATAGATGAGGGAGGCCAGAGAAGGCAAAGCGGGGGTGGGGGTGGGGGGGCAGGAAACCTCTGGGATTGGATAAAAATTAAAATAAAATGACAGACACATACTTCTCTTACTTAGGTTGGCGTAGGATAGGTAACAGTCAGCAACGTACTCAATAAAAATAAGGGGATTTAAAAAGGAAAATTACACCCTAGCCGGTTTGGCTCAGGGGAGATAGAGCGTCGGCCTGCAGACTAAAGGGTCCCAGGTTCGATTCAGGTCAAGGGCACATGCACGGGTTGCGGGATGGATCCCCGGCGCCGCCGCCCGCCCCCCCCCCCACCCCCCACCCCACCTCCCAGGAGGGGGTGTGCAGGAAGCAGTGGATCCATGATTATCTTTCATCATTGATGTCTCTCTCTCTCTCTCTCTCTCTCTCTCTCTCTCTCTCTCTCTCTCTCTCTTTCCCCCCATCTTTGAACTCAATAAAAACACTATAAAAAAGAAAGATTGACCTTTGTCAGGGAAGGTAGCAGCCTAGGACATGACTACTCACCATCACTGTTTGTTTGTTAAACTTTTAATTTCTGTCCATGGATGGATGGATGGATGGATGGATGGATGGATGGATGAGTGGGTGGATGGATGTGTCCTCCCTCCCTCCCTCCCTCCCTCCCTCCCTCCCTCCGCCCACCCGTCCGCTCACCCGCTTTCCACGGGAAATCCTCAGTCTCATGTCACACACTCACTGGTGATTACACTCGCTGCCTCCTTCCTCCCTGTGAAAAAGAGGAAGTTAAATGGACGAACCTGAAAGAGCCCCACAGGTGGCAACCGTGAAGCAAGTGCACACACATGTGTGCGTGTGTGGCATTTGTCAACAATGTAAGAAATCCTCCAACCTGTGCAGAATTTCTGTGAGTGTCTTTCAGCCAAACTGTCCAGAAATGTCGCTCGTACGCCGGGAAGCACAATCTCAACGGCGGGAGATGATGTTCCAAAGAATGGCAATGTCGGCCCCCTTATTTTATACACTCCAATCCCAGGAGGAGACCGTACGTGGGTTACATGAAATCCACTGGTGACATTTTAGGGAGGCGGGAGAAAGCAAAGCGGGCAATCCCCCCCCCCCCCCCCCCCCCCCCCCCCCCCCCCACACACACACAGGAGTCCTCTCATGGGGCGAACCAATCCTGACTCTAAAGTCGTGATCCTGACCCCGGGAGTTGTATTAAAAATCAAGCTAAAGGAGTGTGAATGTAAACTGTAGGCTTATCAAAGGTTCAAAGGAGGTCTGTGTTTACCACCATTGAAAGAAAACAAACCAAGAAAGAGATCAAGGGTGGGTCAAAACATCCTCTCTGGGACTGGGAGGGAGAGAGTTCCTGCATCTGTCCAAGAGGGTCATCTGCAGTGTTGAAAAGCCAGGGTTCAGCAACAGGGGATATTTTCTTCCTCTCAGGGATCATGAAAAGCATCCATGACAGTAAGGGGGTGAGTATGGGGTGGGTGCTGTCATTGAAAAGGCTAGGTGAGCAGGGAGAGCTATGCCATTTACAGGCATACCCTATCCACTTTTCCTTTCACAGAATTTACACAATGACTTAATGTTTAGTTTTGAATGGCATTACTTCTTGAGTCTCCTCCTCATTGTTTCCAAGTCTTTGGTTGATACTCAGGTGTAGGACGAATGTATGTATGTATGTATGTATGTATGTATGTATACTGTGTGTGAGCCCCAGGATGGACAGAATCTGGGGGGGGGGGCGGTGAGTGGAATAGACTGGAATGGAGTGGAGGAGCGGGGGAGCAAGAGGAAGGGAGAGAATTGGAGGGAGGCAGGAGGGAAACTGGAGAAGAGAGGATGCCAAAGGACCTCGTTAGTTAATGACACCGGGCATGGCTCTTATTCTGAGTTTTTTGTTTGTTTTCCTCGAATGCCACCTATGCAGAAAACAACCTGTGTGAAGTTCAACTAAGGTCACCCACACAAGAATAAGGACTACCCATTGACTGCAAGGCTCTGTAGTAGGCCGCCCGCTGTTTGCACTTGGCAGAGACTCAAATCTGAGGCAAGGGGAAGAGCGAGTAAGCTGGAGTAGAAGAGGGAGAGGTGTGTCCCCTACCCCTAGGAACCAAGTTTAGGGGGTTGAAGGGCCAAAAAAATAGAATAAAATAAAAAGAAAAAAGAAAGGAAGGAAGGAGGGGGAGAGAGGAGAGAGAGAGAGAGAGAGAGAGAGAGAGAGAGAGAGAGAGAAGAAAAGAAAGAAAGAAAGAAAGAAAGAAAGAAAGAAAGAAAGAAAGAAAGAAAGAAAGAAAGAAAGAAAGAAAGAAAGAAAGAAAGAAAGAAAGAAAGAAAGAAAGAAAGAAAGAAAGAAAAAAGAAAGAGAAAGAGGAAGGTCCTCGGTTCAGTCCTGACTATGACTTTCTGGGGCATGGCAGGGCACGGCACGGCACACCCGGTCGGTCGCCGCGAGTGGTGTGGTTTGTGGTTTCCAGCCAGAAACCCCACTGTGGTCCACTTCAGTCCACCTCATACCTTTCCTGGCTGGGGAGAGTTCCTTTGGATCACAAGGACAAACCCAAAGGAGGACAAAGTTCAGAATGCCTAATTCACCCCTGCCCATTTCTACACGACAAAGCCGTCCATAGTGTCCAAGTGACCTGCATTTTTCATGTCTGCGAAAGAAGTTTCCATTTGAGGTACAGGTACTGCTTTGTGTTATTTAGAATGGATGTGCCTCCATCCAAAGTGCTAGTATGGCGATCCACTGCCTTCCATTCATGCCCCCCTGTCTGCCGACTGCGCAGGCGCTGTCCCTGATTTGGCTCCGCCCTGTGACGACAACGGACCAGCCCGGCCCTCTGGCCGACCTCGCTTTGAGGCTTATAAAAGCGGTCACCAGGAAGGTGGCGCATGACAAGGACAGGTTGCATCGTCATCATGTCATCACCAGGGTGGTGAGAACGCAGGGT
>NW_027223854.1:0-2500 GCF_028538775.1 Myotis yumanensis
TGTCGGCCCCCTTATTTTATACACTCCAATCCCAGGAGGAGACCGTACGTGGGTTACATGAAATCCACTGGTGACATTTTAGGGAGGCGGGAGAAAGCAAAGCGGGCAATCCCCCCCCCCCCCGCCACCCCCCCCCCCCCCCCCACACACACACAGGAGTCCTCTCATGGGGCGAACCAATCCTGACTCTAAAGTCGTGATCCTGACCCCGGGAGTTGTATTAAAAATCAAGCTAAAGGAGTGTGAATGTAAACTGTAGGCTTATCAAAGGTTCAAAGGAGGTCTGTGTTTACCACCATTGAAAGAAAACAAACCAAGAAAGAGATCAAGGGTGGGTCAAAACATCCTCTCTGGGACTGGGAGGGAGAGAGTTCCTGCATCTGTCCAAGAGGGTCATCTGCAGTGTTGAAAAGCCAGGGTTCAGCAACAGGGGATATTTTCTTCCTCTCAGGGATCATGAAAAGCATCCATGACAGTAAGGGGGTGAGTATGGGGTGGGTGCTGTCATTGAAAAGGCTAGGTGAGCAGGGAGAGCTATGCCATTTACAGGCATACCCTATCCACTTTTCCTTTCACAGAATTTACACAATGACTTAATGTTTAGTTTTGAATGGCATTACTTCTTGAGTCTCCTCCTCATTGTTTCCAAGTCTTTGGTTGATACTCAGGTGTAGGACGAATGTATGTATGTATGTATGTATGTATGTATGTATACTGTGTGTGAGCCCCAGGATGGACAGAATCTGGGGGGGGGGGCGGTGAGTGGAATAGACTGGAATGGAGTGGAGGAGCGGGGGAGCAAGAGGAAGGGAGAGAATTGGAGGGAGGCAGGAGGGAAACTGGAGAAGAGAGGATGCCAAAGGACCTCGTTAGTTAATGACACCGGGCATGGCTCTTATTCTGAGTTTTTTGTTTGTTTTCCTCGAATGCCACCTATGCAGAAAACAACCTGTGTGAAGTTCAACTAAGGTCACCCACACAAGAATAAGGACTACCCATTGACTGCAAGGCTCTGTAGTAGGCCGCCCGCTGTTTGCACTTGGCAGAGACTCAAATCTGAGGCAAGGGGAAGAGCGAGTAAGCTGGAGTAGAAGAGGGAGAGGTGTGTCCCCTACCCCTAGGAACCAAGTTTAGGGGGTTGAAGGGCCAAAAAAATAGAATAAAATAAAAAGAAAAAAGAAAGGAAGGAAGGAGGGGGAGAGAGGAGAGAGAGAGAGAGAGAGAGAGAGAGAGAGAGAGAGAGAGAGAAGAGAAAGAAAGAAAGAAAGAAAGAAAGAAAGAAAGAAAGAAAGAAAGAAAGAAAGAAAGAAAGAAAGAAAGAAAGAAAGAAAGAAAGAAAGAAAGAAAGAAAGAAAGAAAGAAAGAAAAAAGAAAGAGAAAGAGGAAGGTCCTCGGTTCAGTCCTGACTATGACTTTCTGGGGCATGGCAGGGCACGGCACGGCACACCCGGTCGGTCGCCGCGAGTGGTGTGGTTTGTGGTTTCCAGCCAGAAACCCCACTGTGGTCCACTAGTCCACCTCATACCTTTCCTGGCTGGGGAGAGTTCCTTTGGATCACAAGGACAAACCCAAAGGAGGACAAAGTTCAGAATGCCTAATTCACCCCTGCCCATTTCTACACGACAAAGCCGTCCATAGTGTCCAAGTGACCTGCATTTTTCATGTCTGCGAAAGAAGTTTCCATTTGAGGTACAGGTACTGCTTTGTGTTATTTAGAATGGATGTGCCTCCATCCAAAGTGCTAGTATGGCGATCCACTGCCTTCCATTCATGCCCCCCTGTCTGCCGACTGCGCAGGCGCTGTCCCTGATTTGGCTCCGCCCTGTGACGACAACGGACCAGCCCGGCCCTCTGGCCGACCTCGCTTTGAGGCTTATAAAAGCGGTCACCAGGAAGGTGGCGCATGACAAGGACAGGTTGCATCGTCATCATGTCATCACCAGGGTGGTGAGAACGCAGGGTCCGGTACTGGGGGGGGGGGGGGGGGGGGGGGGGGGGGAGGCGGGGAGGGCGCGTTTGAAAGCTTCATATTCTCATTCTCTCTCTCTCTCTCTCTCTCTCTCTCTCTCTCTCTCTCTCTCTCTCTCGTTTCCACCTAGCAGTCAAGAAGGACAGACACTCCCACGATGCGGATGAAGGACTGTCAGACTTTGAAATTTCCTCCGCGAGCGAATATAGGGCGATTTAGGAATTTCCTTTCAGTGAACACGCCCCGCACTGTGCCGCCGCCGCCTGGAAACATCCCTAAAGGGTTGAAGCGTTGATACGAATAGAAACAGGACGGGTAAGCATTGCAACGTGTTTTCTGGGGTTTTGTTTGAGAGACCCATACATGTATAACGCTGTGATAAGCCGGGCTGTACATATAAATAAATAAATAAATGAATGAATGAATGAATGAATAAATAAATAAATAAATAAATAGTAGTAAAGGTGGATTCATGATAAGAATGTGTCATTGTATGCGGGCTGTACGTGAAAGAAAGAAAGAAAGAAAGAA
>NW_027223854.1:12500-45000 GCF_028538775.1 Myotis yumanensis
GGCGCCGTGGAGGGGCGCGCGCGCGGGGCGTCCCACGCCGGGGGCGGACCCGACGGCGGGCGCGTGCGGCGCGGGACGCAGCACCCGGGCAGGAGCGTCGAGAGCCGGGACGCGCGCACGCACGGACGAGGGGCGTCCCCGGGCCGGAGCCCGGGGGCCCCTCCCGGGGGCGGCGCGCGGACGGCGATCACGACGGCTGGCCGGGGCCGGGTCGGCGCTCGGGCACGCCCTCCCGAACGGGGCCGCGCGGCGAGAGACAGGACCCCTCGCGCGCCCACACGCAACGACGCCGCCACGGCGGGCGGCGGCGGGCACGGAGCGGGGCGGCGGCCGCCCCGGGAGGTGACACGCGACCGCGGGTGCGGCCCCCCGTGACGGCGTCGGCTGGGCGGACGGGACGGACAGACGGGCGCGGAGGAGACGAGGCGACCGCCCCCGGGCAGCAGCGAGGCGCGGGGGGGGGGGGGGGGGGTTGAAGGCGAGGCGGCGACGGCACGGGTGGGCGGAGCGGGACTCCGGGGCCACCCGGCGAGGTGAGTTGAGGACACGGTTCGCCGGGCGAGAAAGAACGAGAGAGAAAGGACGAGGCCGGGAAACGAGTCGGTTCGCCGCACCACCGGGACAAACGCGGGGTCTCACCGACGGGGGGCCCCCTCCAAGGCCCAATTGTCGGTCCCGCGGAGGCCCGGGGGAAACGCCGACTGGCTTCCGCCAGAAACAACCTTCGACCAACCTCGCTGGGGGCTCCGGGCCCCGCCGCCCACCGGCCGCAGCCACCACCGCCTTTGACCCTCGGGGGCCGAGAGGACCTAGAGTCCCTCTCTTTCAACCGGGCGCGCACGGCGGAGGGCAGGCACCGAGGCAAGGGCACCGGACCCGGAACACGGGCCACCGGGTAAACAAACGCGGGGATCCCACCGCCACAGACACACAGGGCGGCCCCGCGTCGCCCGGGACGCCGTGCCGATCCTCCCAAGCGCACAAAACCTCAAAAGCCTCCTCCCGCCGCGCGGCCAAGGCCACACACGCGACCCCTCAGCAACCACAGGGGAGCCGCCGCGGCTCCTTCTCCAGCCGCCCATCCGTTCATCTGCCCAGTCCGAGCCGGACGGGGACTCGCATCCCGGGCGGAGCGCCCCCCGAGGACAAGCCGGGCCCCGACCGTGCCCGCGCAGCACACCCGTCGGCTGCGAACCCGTGTGGCGGGTGCGTGCGGAGAGCCGCTCGAGGCGCGGGAGCGGGAACGCCGGGGGGACGGGGAAGGCCTCCGCGGCCCCCCCCCAAAACCCCTTCGGCACACAACGGGAGAGAATCCCCCCGCGCGCCCGAATGCGCACGCGGTAACGCGCGCGTGCACGCTCACGTAACGCGGCGTTTTCCCCGCGACGGACGCCGGCCCCCGGCCCGGCGGGACCCTCCCCCGACTCGGAGGGGGGAGGCGCGGGCCACAGTAAGGCACAAGCTGCGTCGCCGCTCGGCCCCTCAAAGCCGGTGCGAGAGGGGCCCGAGCGCTCAAACACAGAGGCGGCTATCCGAACGCGCTTCCAGAGGAGGGGCGGCGGCTGGGGGGTCCGGTACCCCAAGGCACCCTCTCGGATCGCTAGAGAAGGCTTTTCTCACCGAGGGCGCGTCGTCCCCCAACCCCAGCAGAAACACCCCATCGGGCCCGCGGAGCCACGTGGAGACACTTCCGAGGGAACACGGGGGGGCCCGGGGGAGGACCCGACCGGGACAGGGTCAAGCACAGGGTGGACACAACAGGCGCTCGCGATAGGGGCCGTTCGAGAGAGAGAGATTGCGCGGGAGGAGCGAGCCCGTGCCGCCTCTGGGCTTCGTCCTCTTGCCTCACCGGGGGCCTCGTCCACAGTTAACTAAAAGAGAGCCCGCGGTGTTGCGTCGGGAACACCGGCACGACGCAAGACGGAAAAAAGAAAAAAAAAAACACTACAATAACGGAAGAACAGGCGGCAGCAAAAACAAATCAACTCTCACGGTCAGCCAGCGGCCGGCACCCGCTGACTCGGCCCCGTCGCGGTCGCCCGCGCGGCACACGTTGCGAGGGCCCGGCCCCCCCTCCCGCGAGGGGGGACGGGCGTGCCTTCCCCTTATCCGGCCAGACTCCCCCGGGGCTCCCCTCCAGCGCACCGCCGACAGCGGCGGCCCGGCGGGGGGCTCGCGGGGAGCGGGAAACGACACCACCAGCTCGGCCTCAGGCACCTGCAGGACAGCCCGGAGCGCTCCAGGGGCACCCGCCGAGGGCCAAGGCGAAACAGCGACCGCACGCCCAACGGGGGAGGCGCGTGCGGCGCGACGACGGGACGCCCCCTCCCCGCCGCGAGGAGGGGCGCCCGCGACAACGCAAGCCGGGAAAGGCGAGCGGAGGGTGTCCGCTGCGTCAGAGAGACCACGGGCGTGACACCGAGGTCGGGCCGGGTTCCGCACCCCTTCCCTTCCACGCACCGCCGTCGGACGGGGAGGAGAGGAGAGGGGCCCGCGGGCAGAGCGAGAAGAGCGGTCCCATTCGCCAAGGAATGTCCGTCCCTCGGCTGGCGCGGCTTAGGCCCGGCCCGGGAGAGCGCGACGTCACCACATCGATCGGACGGCAACAAAAAACGGGGCGAGAAGAAGGGAAACGTGGCGGGGACAACCGTCCGGAGCACGAGCCTGCGCTTCAGCCTCGCCACGTAAAGCCCTTCGCTCTCTTCTCACGCGGAGGAGGAAGACCACGGTCCGCGGGGACGGGGCCCGAGACGTACAGCAGCCGGCGCGCGCAGGCCCGAGGCGTACGGCTTTCGCTCGTGCGGCCGGGGACGTGGGGGGAGTCAGGCTCCGGGTCGCGGCCGAGAACCTCCCGGGGACACCCCCCGTCGTCCAATCACCCGAGGACAGCGTGTCCACAGTCATCTCGTGGTACAAAATGCCAACTTTAGGCAAAACACGGACGGTGCCCGGTGACGGGGGCCTCTGTCTACAGGTCACGCCTGACTCCCGGAAGCGAGTCGCGGCCACAGGAGACCCCACGGGACCCCATCGCCACCAAAGAAGGGCGGGGGGGGGGGGGGGGGGGGGTTGGACGGGACTATCTGGTCGACCCCCCAAAGCCAGTAAAGAGAGCGTGCCACGGACAGGCGGCAGCAAGAGGGAGAGGGCCGGGCCGTCCACGGCCTCCCTCACCACTTGGCACGCCTGGGCAACGGCCCGGTCAAACGTGCTTCCGAGTCGGGACTTTGAAAAAATTCCGCCCGGCGCCTAGAACCACCGTGTCGTTGGAAGGCCCGGCCGCGGCGTCGGCGCAAGCCCGCTCGCGGAAAAACGAAGAAACGTTATCTGACGACCGGGACCACGAGTGCGCTCGTACCGACCCGCCTCGCCCTCCGCCGTCCTCCACGCACCGCCCGTGCCGGCCCCCACCTACGGAGCTCCGCGACTCGGATAACGGCCCCAAAGTCGAGCCCGGTGACCGCGGCACACTCGGGCACACGCCCGCCCGCGCAGCCCGGGCGACCACTGAACGCGCGCACGCTCCCGCCTCAGAATCGGGACTTTGAAAAATTTCGCGGAAGGCGCCTCTGACGGACGGACGGACGGACGGACCCGCAGGAGCGGACGCGGACACACGGCACCAGTCGCCCGGCACGTCGCGCAGGCACGCGCCCGCGCCGAAATCAATAGAAGCGGGAGGTGGGGGGGGGGGGGCGCCTCGGGCAGGACGGCGTCCCGGCACAAGCCACCCTCTCCCCGGCTACGCCCGCGGCGGCGGCCCCGGTCGGTCCCCGCGGAGGGGCGACAGCGAGTGCCGGGCCACACGTCGCGGCGGCGCCGGCGGCGGCGGGCACTCACTCCTTCAATGGCCCCGCCGCAGGTCCAATCTCCGGAGAACCGGACAGGCACCGACGGAGCGGCGCGAGCCAACCTCTGCGGCTACGCCCGCGGCGGCGGCCCCGGTCGGTCCCCGCGGAGGGGTAACAGAGTGCTGGTCGACCCGCCCTAGCGGCCCACCTCCCCAGAGGCGGCAGCCACTCACTCCTTCAGCATTGCTGCAGGTCCAATCTCCGGAGAACGGGCCGCGTACCGACGGACCGGCGCCGCCGGCAAGATCCCGACAGCGCCGCCGGCACCCTGGAAGTTGGCCTCGGGCACTGCAGCCGCTTCCCCTCCCTAGATGCTCCGCAAGGAAGAAACGATATAAAAGCGGCCGCCAGGTGGCTCCCGACAAGCGGCGCGAACCTCAGCGGGACGGATCCGGATCTCGGGCCGGCAAGGGCGTCCCGCCGCCCGCCCGGAGGGCCGATCGCGTCCCGGGCCCCCACCCCCAACCCCCTCCGGGACGGCACGGCGCCACCGAACGCGGGGGCGGGGGGGGGGGGGGGGGGGAGGGCCTAGGATAATCTTTTTCTCGGAGGATGGCCGGAACAAACACGGGGGCGGGCCGAGCGGGCCATTCGAAAGTGAAAGACTTCCTCGGAGTCGCACACCACCACTACCCACCCACCCCCCCCCCCCCCCCCACACACACACACACACACACACACCCCGCAGGCCCAAGACGTCCCGGCGCCTGCCTCCCTCTCTCCCTCTCTCCCTCTCTCCCTTCCCGGGAGACATTAAAAAAAAAATTTTATTAAATATTTTATTGATGTTTTACAGAGAGGAAGGGAGAGGGATAGAAACATCCACGAGAGAGAAACATCGAGCAGCTAGCTGCCTCCTGCACACCTCCTACTGGGGATGTGCCCGAAACCAAGGTACATGCCCTTGACCGGAATCGAACCTGGGACACACACACACACACACACACACACACCCCCCGCTGCCCCCCACCCCCACCCCCGCCCCACCCCCGTCGAGTCCGCAGGCCAACGCTCCATCCACTGAGCCAAACCAGTTAGGGCACAAAAACACTTTGGCCGCCAAGGAGCTGAAACCTACATGAGGCAGTACTCACGGATCGTCTCGTCTTTTCTCTCTCTCTCTCTCTCTCTCTCTCTCTCTCTCTCAATTATTGGGGAGACACCGGTTCATTAAACCATACGGGCTTTAAAGTAAAATAAAAAATGAATAAATCAGATATGAATAAATAGGAATCTTTGTATGGAACTAAACAAAAAACAACAACAAAAACATTCAGGTTATTCAAGTGGACAACTCAAGAAAATATCATCTGAATACATACATACATACATACCACATCCAGGGTGCAAGCGGGAAGCATCATCGAAATGCTAGGGCAAAAAAATCTATTTTTTTAAAAGGCTCCCAAAGAATGAATAAACAACTGGAACAACAACTCTCTCTCTCTCTCTCTCTCTCTCTCTCTCTCTCTCTTTCTATCTCTCCCTCCTTCCCTTCCTCCCACTCCCTTCCAACCCTCTTTAAAAAACCAAACAAACAAACTAGCCCTAGCCGGTTTGGCTTGGTGGATAGTACGTCAGCCTGCGGAATGAAGGGTCCCAGGTTTGATTCCGGTCAAGGGCACATGCCTGGGTTGTGGGCTCGATCCCCAGTACGGGGTGATGGGGTGTGCAAGAGGCAGCCGATCGATCCATGATTCTCTCTCATCACTGATGTCTCTCTCTCTCTCTCTCTCTCCCACTCCCTCCCTGCCTCCCTCCCTCCCTCTCCCTTCCTCTCTGAAATCAATGAAAATATATTTTTTAAAAGATCAGGAATCAGTGTAGAACGGTGTGTGAAAACACTTGGCATTCACTTCTAAATGGCAGGAAACAGAGTGATAGTGTTGTAAAAAACTTGCTATATAAAGCAGCACACTGTAGAACAGTATTTGACACCACTTGGAATTCACATCTAAATGGCTGGAAACTATCTAAAATTGTTCGCAATCACTTCAAAATCACTGATCTAGATCAGGAAGCAGTGTAGGACAGTGTCGGGCAACACTTGGGAATCACTTCTAAAGTGCAGGACACTGTACAACAGTTTTGGAAACCACTTGAAAATTCACTTACAAATGGCAGGAAACGGTGCAAAAGTGTTTGAAAACACTTGGAAGTCACTGGTAGCGTTCTAAGATGCCAGAGAGGAAAATGTCACCGAGGCCAAAATCTTACCTCCACCTTCTTAGGGTTTGTGGAGGAGGCGGCCCTGAAAAATTCACCTGACACACGGGGGGGGGGGGGGGGGGGGGGCAGGGAGACATGAGGGCAACGTTTTCTTTCCCTCAAGTGTCTGATGTGACAAGGGGAGCGCTCCTAAGGAGACCGTGGAAGAGCCGCATCCACGCTTTTTCAGACTGGGTTGAAAAGAGAGGGGCGATTGTGGGCAAGCCACTTAGTAGGCGGGGAGGCGAAAGGAGAGATGAGGGAGGCCCGTTCCTACAGATTCCTCTGCCTCTCAGCTGGCTTCCTGTCTAAAGTGCAAAAAACGAGTCCCCGTGTGCGCTCGTCGTCATCTCTCCCCCCACCCCCGCCCCCTCCATCTTTATGTCCAGTTGGAGTCTTTTTTGCCATCTGGCCACTTTGGAATATTGTCTCTGGCTCGCCTGAGCGGCTGCGGTGGCGGCATAGTCACTTCAGGAAGGAAAGGAGAAGATCGGCTTGGTTCCAGGCACCGAATTGTGGCAGAGGCAGGAGGGCGGGGGGGTCGGGGGGACGGGGGGGGGGACGGACAGGAGTCATTCGCTGAGCGGGCCCCCAACGTATTTCTAAGACAGTGAGCGACTCTGGTAAGGGCATGCGGTAGGAGGAGAGCAGCTGGAGTTCTGTTTGTTGGCTGGGGGCTTGCAGGGGATGGGGAGGGCCTGGGGTCCGTTTGCTCCTTTGTTGATGTCTCTTTCTTTCTTTCTTTCTTTCTTTTTCTTTCTTTCTCTTTCTCTTTTTTAAAACAAAGGTGAAGAACTCTTCGGGTGGAGGTATTTCTGCAAAAAAGTCTGGCAGGACAGGACATGGGGGTATGCGGGCCAGGCCAGGCCATTGACCAGAAAACGCAAAGGATCTGTAGTGGGTCTGACTAGCACCCTTCCTTTAAGAAACAGGAAGACAGGGGAGTTTCTCTCGGGGTCCCTCCCTCTCCCCTCCTCCCCCACCCCCGCCACACACACACACAAACACACACACACACACACACTCACACTCACACGCACACTCACACACAGTGGCACCCGAGTAGCAAGAGGTTTCCAGAATGAACTGAATTCCAGGGCCTAGCCAGGCAGCCACGCCGCACCAAGGGAAAGGCCATATAAAAACGGCCGCCAGGTGGCGCGCGAACACCAGCGAGAACGTCAGTGGGGCGGCTCCGGGGCCGTGGGCCCGGGCCCGGCCCGGCCCGGGCGGGAGCCCCGCCGCCCGCTGTGTGTGTGTTTGGGGGGAGGAGGGGGGGCAGGGGGCAAGGGTGGCCGATCCCCTCCCCGCGCCCACCTCTCCAGTGGGACCGTGTCGGCCCGGGCCCCTGGCGGGCGGCGGGGCGGCGGGGCGGGGCGGGGGCTCCACCACCTGAGGTTTGCCCAGGAAGGCCCCGTGCGTGCGTGCGCGCGCGCGGGCGCACCCACGCACACACACCGCCTGGCACCGGAAGGGGGACTGGAAAAGTTTTTTGGGGGGTGGGGCCTGACAGAGGACCGAGAGGACGTACCCAGAACACTTTTTGCGGGCCCGGGACCTTCAAAACCTCAAGGGGAGCGGGGGGGGGGGGGGGGGGGGGGGGGGGGGGGCGGGCGTGTGTGTGTCACGACAATGAAGACCTAAAGGCGGCGAGTATTCACGGGGCGACAACGGAGGAATCATTTTCTCTGCTTCCTTTCAGTTATTATGTTTTTTCCGGAATTGAATTTATTGGGGGACACATCGGTGAATAAAATGAAATGAAATGCAATAGGATAAAATGAAAGGTGCATTGTGGATGAAAAGGGGCCACATATTGCCCTGCCCAGCTTGACTCAGTGGATAGAGCGTCAGACTTAACTGTACGATAAATGAATACTTATCTTTTTAATATATATTTTATTGATTTTTTACAGAGAGGAAGGGAGAGGGACAGAGAGTTCGATAAATCGATGAGAGAGAACCATCGATCAGCTGCCTCCTGCACATCTCCTACTGAGGATGTGCCCCCAACCCAGGTACATGCCCTTGACCGGAATCGAACCTGGGACCTTTCAGCCCGCAGGCCCGCAGGCCAACGCTCTATCCACTGAGCGAAACCGGTTAGGGCGGGTCACATGTCTTTGGACTAGTGAATGACAAGAGGTAACTAGTCACTTCCCTTTTTTCCAGTGCTCTTGGGGCACAGCCCAGAGTCCCAGGGCAGAGACCACATTGTTACTGTTGTCATGTTAATTTTTGACCGCTCACTATCATTTTACAGCTTACCAAACCGCCCCCCCTCCCCCCTCCCCGCCCCTTTGCTTTCTCCCACCTCCCTCATCTATCATCACTGGATTTCATGGAACCCACTGGTCAACAGCAGGAAAGAGTGTAGAACAGTGTTTGAAACCACTTACAAGTCTCATCCTTGGATGGTGATTTATAAAAATAGGTCAAAGACATGCTTGTGGACTTTGGGCTTTGCTGTGCTGTGTATCTATGCAGAGGCAGGGTGCTTTTAAACTCCTATATGATGACTTTAGTTTATCCTTCAGCCCTGGTCTGGCCTCCGGACTTTGTTATCTAGGCCTTGGAAAGGCCTCCTCCCTGCCTTGAAAAGAATAGATTTTTAATTCCTTGAGATTCTGCTTCCCGGCAATTGCCAACAGTCTGGTTCAAATAAACTCATCACAGAAATTATTTACAGGTTTGCGTGTTTCTCAGGTTAATGGTATGGAACTCCAAGAAAACACACACACCCCACACACACCACACACCACACACCACACACACACACACACACACACACACACACACACATACATGCAAGTTTTTCAAGTGTACAACTCAACGAAACATCACCTGAATACAGCACCCAAAGTATAAAGTCTCTTTCTGTCACCATTTACCGCCCCCCCCCCCCCCCCCCGTTTCTTTCTCTTTGGCTTTCTTTTGTGTTCCACCCTTCCACTACCCCAAATCTATGATTTTCAACGTAGGGAGGAGGCCTTTCTGTTGTAATGTACCCCTCGAATCACAGAAGGACGCCTCAAGAAGTCGAATTAAAGAGTCACATTTATTGCAATCCGGGACTATGAGGGGACATTCCCAAATCTCATAGCAATAAGATGGTGGCAAAACCAGACTTATATAGGCAAAAATCACAAAGGTATTGATTACATCCCAGGGTTTGGAATGAGGCACCTGGCTCGCAAAAACGCAGAATTAAGCATGTTAATTACAGTTTCGGGTCTCGGGGTCACTGAATTGACAGAAATACATTATCTAGAGCCTTTGGGTAACCTGGGTTAAACTTAGGCATGTTATCTAAATTACAGTTCTGGGTCTCCGGATCACTGAGTTGATAGAAACACATTATCTAGAGCCATCGAGGCACTTTAGAGTAATTGCACTGTCCTGGTCTTAGGACCACTGAGTCAACTGGAATGCACCACCTATGGCCACTAAAACAATTTAGGGTAATTGTGCTGTCCTGTTTCCCGGGTACAGAAGAATGTGCTTCGATAACCAGTAAGATCACAATCAATGGGATTGTCATTCAATCAATAAGGCATTCAATGAGTGGGATGATTTATACAATTCAGAAAATCAAAATAACCTGTCCATTGTTAAACAAAGCAAATAGGTACCATACTTCATTTCCAAGGCCTACAAACAAAGCAACAAAGCCAGGAAGCCATACAGGCAATAAACGATAACCTGGACCACATCTGCCACTGCCTATATATATATATATATATATATATATATATATATATTCACCAGAAAGACCAAAGACAAGACAACAAGCAGGTGGGTGTGGGGAACATTGGTGCAATGTCATGTGGTTGTGGATTTTAGCGTGACTCGCCTTACGAATGACAAGAAAGTGTGTGTGGGGGGGGGGGGGGGGCGGCGCCCTGTAGTATGTGTGTTTGAAATGAGGTAAATCTGGATGAGGCCTTGTCCATGAAATGTACAAAATCAATCAATTTGGCCCTGGACCGGTGGCTCAGTTGGCTAGAGCGTCTTCCCTTATGCCACTGTTTGTGGTTTCGATCCCCAATCAGGGCACATACAGGAAGCAACAGAGCCCTGGCTGGTGTGGCTCAGTTGGTTGAGCGTCATGTTGCGCATTGAAAGGTCACTGATTCCTTTCCAGGTTTCAGGTTCAATTCCCAGCTGGAGTATGTATTGGAGGCAACTGATAGGTATTTCTCTCTCTCTCTCTCTCTCTCTCTCTCTCTCTCTCCTCCCCTCCCTCCCTCCCTCCCTCCCTCCCTAAAATCAATAATACACACACACACACACACACACACACACATATATATTTGTTGCTGTTAATCCTCACCCGAGGATATTTTTCCATTGATTTTTAGGGAAAGTGGAGGAGACAGGGCAAGACAGAGGGAAACATCGATGTGAGAGAAACACGTCAATTGGTTGCCTCCGACCAGGGCCAGGGCCCAAAGAACCTGCCACCAAGGCCCATGATCTTGGCCTGAATCGGACCTGGGACCCTTTGGTCCACAGGCTGGCCAACGCTCAATGCACTGAACCAAACAGGCTAGGGGAAGAATTATATATATATATATATATATATATATATATATATATATATATATATATTTTTTTTTTTTTTTTTTTTTTTTTTTTTTTACTGTACCCAGCCACGCATTGCTGTGGCTCAGTCTGGTTAAATGGAAAAGAAAGAAAAGAGAAAGCACACGTTTCTAATACGCTTAATTTCACAATGCCTGTGGGTATGCAACATTTTGTGTTGTTCCATTGTCTGTGCAGATATAGAGATTGTCTGGTTTGCCGACTCTAGAACACGCAACATATAATTGTCCATGTGAGAAGCAATCGACGTCTAGATCTAAACCGCACAATTCTAAAGATTGGCCCTGAGCTTTGTTAACGGTGATTGCAAACGCCAATCGAATCGGGAATTGCAATCTCTTAAATTGAAATGGCATATCCGTTGGAATCATAGGAATGCGAGGAATGAGGACATCTTCACCTTTGAAAGGTCCTGTCAAGATTGTTACTTCTATGACATTGCTCATTAATTTTTTTACTGCAAGCCGCGTGCCTGTCAAAGCTTTGGCTGGTTGACATTTCACAACATGGTAATTGGCGCGCCGATTTTCAATTGCAGTACATGCGGTGGCATCCCTGGCAGATCGAGTGAATTCAAAAATTCTGTTGGATAATTAATCGCTTCATCTGCTTCCACAACAGTGTCGACGGACTTGTATGTGACTGCCTCGCTTTGAATGTTAGACTGAATGATATTGTTAAGTCCATAGACGTCTTTGTTCTTGGCCGCAAGAATAGCTCGTTCACTCAGCCAATCGTGATTCTTACAATTGGTTTGAATATTGGGAAATACTTTTTCAAACAATTCTTCTTTTGACATCACTAAATTGCAGAAGTTATGATGCAATGAAATTCGTCCTGAGGTCAGATCAACCGGCACCTTTCCGTTCCCAATTCCCAGCAATTGATGTGAGACTATCTCAGCTGATGGATCGTTTTGCAGCTGGACATGCATATTTGTGGTTAATTTTATCTGCAATTTATAATTGTAAACAGAAACATTGAAATGGAATCGTAAAATATTTAGTATAGCGTGTGTTGCTTTTACGTCCAACAGATGGCTCTGTTTTTCAAAAAAAGCATGTTTTTACCTGTCACAGGTGTGACATCTATATAATAGTAGGTATATAGGTATATAGAAACACACGAGTATTCGAATGCAACGTTGTGCCAAAATTTCAAAGCAATCGGTGAAGAACTTTCGGAGATTTAAGATTTTGAACAAACGAACATTTGCATTTTTATTTATATATATTTAAAAGCTACCGACGAATGAATAAACAACTTCTCTTTCTCCCTCCCTCTTCCTCCCCCCTCCTCTCCTCCCTTCCACTCTCTCTTTTTTTTCCCACTCTCTCAAAAACAAACAAACAAAAAAAAAAACTAGCCCTAGCTGGTTTGGCTCAGTGGATAGAGCCAAAAGGTCCCAGTTTCGATTCCTGTCGAGGGCACATGCCCGGGATTCGGGCTCGATCCCCAGTACGGGGTGTGTAAGAGGCAGCCGATCCATGATCCTCTCTTATCGTGGATGTTTCAATCTCTCCCTCTCCCTTCCTCTCTGAAATCAATAAAAAATATATATTTTAAAGAACACCAAGCCCTAGCCGGTTTGGCTCAGCGGATAGAGCATCAGCCTGCGGACTGAAGGGTCTCGGGTTCCATTCTGGCCAAGGGCACATGCTCGGGTTGCAGGCTCAATCCCCAGAAGGGGGCGTGCAAGAAGCAGCCGATCCATGTTCCTCTCTCATCATGGATGTTTCAGTCTCTCTACCTCTCCCTTCCTCTCTAAAATCAACAAAGAAATACATTTTTAAAAAAAAAATACATCAGGAATCAGTGTAGAGCAGTGTTTGACAACACTTGGGAATCACTGCTAAAGAGCGATACACTGTAGAACAGTATTTGATACCACTTGGGATTCACTTCTAAAAGGCTGGAAACTTGCCGAAACCGGTTTGGCTCAGTGGATAGAGCGTCGGCCTGAGGACTCAAGGGTCCCAGGTTCGATTCCGGTCAAGGGCATGTACCCAGGTTGCCGGCACATCCCCAGTGGGAGATGTGCAGGAGGCAGTTGATTGATGTTTCTCTCTCATCGATGTTTCTAACTCTCTATCTCTCTCCCTTCCTCTCTGTAAAAATTCAATAAAATATATTTTTAAAAAAAATTTTTAAAAAAGGCTGGAAACTATATGAAAGTGTTTGAAAGCACTTTGAAATCACTGATCAACATCACAAACTGTGCAGAACAGCGTGTGGCAAAACTTGGGAATCACCTGCTAAAGTGCAGTCAGTACACTGACAAATGGTAGGAAACGGTGCAAAAGTGTTTGAAAACACTTGGAAGTCACTGGTAGCGTTCTAAGATGCCAGAGAGGAAAATGTCACCGAGGCCAAAATCTTACCTCCACCTTCTTAGGGTTTGTGGAGGAGGCGGCCCTGAAAAATTCACCTGACACACGGGGGGGGGGGGGGGGGGGGGGGGGGGGGGGGAGGGAGACATGAGGGCAACGTTTTCTTTCCCTCAAGTGTCTGATGTGACAAGGGGAGCGCTCCTAAGGAGACCGTGGAAGAGCCGCATCCACGCTTTTTCAGACTGGGTTGAAAAGAGAGGGGCGATTGTGGGCAAGCCACTTAGTAGGCGGGGAGGCGAAAGGAGAGATGAGGGAGGCCCGTTCCTACAGATTCCTCTGCCTCTCAGCTGGCTTCCTGCCTAAAGTGCAAAAAACGAGTCCCCGTGTGCGCTCGTCGCCGTCTCTCCCCCCACCCCCGCCCCCTCCATCTTTATGTCCAGTTGGAGTCTTTTTTGCCATCTGGCCACTTTGGAATATTGTCTCTGGCTCGCCTGAGCGGCTGCGGTGGCGGCATAGTCACTTCAGGAAGGAAAGGAGAAGATCGGCTTGGTTCCAGGCACCGAATTGTGGCAGAGGCAGGAGGGCGGGGGGGTCGGGGGGACGGGGGGGACGGACAGGAGTCATTCGCTGAGCGGGCCCCCAACGTATTTCTAAGACAGTGAGCGACTCTGGTAAGGGCATGCGGTAGGAGGAGAGCAGCTGGAGTTCTGTTTGTTGGCTGGGGGCTTGCAGGGGATGGGGAGGGCCTGGGGTCCGTTTGCTCCTTTGTTGATGTCATTTTCTTTCTTTCTTTCTTTCTTTCTTTCTTTCTTTCTTTCTTTCTTTCTTTCTTCTTTCTTTTTCTTTCTTTCTCTTTCTCTTTTTTAAAACAAAGGTGAAGAACTCTTCGGGTGGAGGTATTTCTGCAAAAAAGTCTGGCAGGACAGGACATGGGGGTATGCGGGCCAGGCCAGGCCATTGACCAGAAAACGCAAAGGATCTGTAGTGGGTCTGACTAGCACCCTTCCTTTAAGAAACAGGAATACAGGGGGAGTTTCTCTCGGGGTCCCTCCCTCTCCCCTCCCCCCCCACCCCCGCCACACACACACACACACACACACACACACACACACACACACACACTCACACACACTCACACTCACACACAGTGACACCCGAGTAGCAAGAGGTTTCCAGAATGAACTGAATTCCAGGGCCTAGCCAGGCAGCCACGCCGCACCAAGGGAAAGGCCATATAAAAACGGCCGCCAGGTGGCGCGCGAACACCAGCGAGAACGTCAGTGGGGCGGCTCCGGGGCCGTGGGCCCGGGCCCGGCCCGGCCCGGGCGGGAGCCCCGCCGCCCGCTGTGTGTGTGTTTGGGGGGAGGAGGGGGGCAGGGGGCAAGGGTGGCCGATCCCCTCCCCGCGCCCACCTCTCCAGTGGGACCGTGTCGGCCCGGGCCCCTGGCGGGCGGCGGGGCGGCGGGGCGGGGCGGGGGCTCCACCACCTGAGGTTTGCCCAGGAAGGCCCCGTGCGTTCGCGCGCGCGCACCCACGCACACACACGGCCTGGCACCGGAAGGGGGACTGGAAAAGTTTTTTGGGGGGTGGGGCCTGACAGAGGACCGAGAGGACGTACCCAGAACACTTTTTGCGGGCCCGGGACCTTTAAAACCTCAACGGGTGGGGGGTGTGGGGGTGTGGGGGGGTGGGGGGTGTCACGACTCTAAAGGCGGCGAGTATTCACGGGGCAACCACGGAGGAATCATTTTCTCTGTTTCCTTTCAGTTATTATTTTTTTTTCGGAATTGAATTTATTGGGGGACACATCGGTGAATAAAATGAAATGAAATGCAATAGGATAAAATGAAAGGCCTGGCCTTGCAAACTCAGACACCTCAAGTGACCACCCAGGATGTCCTGAATTTAAAAAAAAAAGAAAACTTGTTAAAGTAGAAAGCAGTGTATAGTGAGTGGGCAGTCAGGCCCTAGGCCCTAGGCCCGGTATCTCCCCTGAGAGAGATCACCTTTGAACTTACTGGCATCTGAGCCTATTGTCTTTCTATGCCTCTAAGTCCTAGAGTCTAGGATCACATGTCTTTGGAGTAGTGAATGTCCCGGTAACTAGTCACTTTCCTTTTCCCAGTGCCCTCAGGGCACAGCCCAGGGTCCCAGGGTAGAGACCACAAATTCCCTCATTGCTACTGTTGTATATTTTTTTAAAAAGCTAATACATAAGAAGCTTTGCATTGTGTGTGCTAGGGTGAGGGACTGGGGACTGCGGCATGGAAGGGTAACGGAATGTGGGAGGGGGAGGGACTGCGGCCTGGAAAAGGTTACCGATTGTGTCAATGTCAGGAACCGTGGCAGAGAAAAATTGCTGGATTGTCTTAGAAAACAATGTGTTATGATTAAATCCAGCCAGGTGTGACTCTGTTTACCTCCCCTCCGTTCTCATGAACTTTTTGTGAACTTCTAATGAAATGCTTTGTATTTTTTTTTAACACTGTTTTGCTATAAAGGATCATACTGCACCCTTGATCTCTGCCACATGCTCCGAATCTCCCAGAGGGGGAGATAGGTGCTGGGGTCCACTGGCCAGCTTAATAACAGGCTTTTAAATTTAGATTCTGAGTCGGTGGTCTAGCTCGTTGAGCCAACCCATAACATTGTGGATGAAAAGGGGCCACATGCTAACCTGACCCACTCGGGAGAGGCCTGGCCTTGCAAACTCAGACACCTCAAGTGACCACCCAGGATGTTCTGAATTTAAAAAAAAAACAAAAACTTTTTAAAGTAGAAAGCAGTGTATAGTGAGTGGGCAGTCACGCCCTAGGCCCGGTATCTCCCCTGAGAGAGATCACCTTTGAACTTACTGGCATCTGAGCCTATTGTCTTTCTATGCCTCTAGGTCCTAGAGTCTAGGATCACATGTCTTTGGAGTAGTGAATGTCCCGGTAAATAGTCACTTTCCTTTTCCCAGTGCCCTCAGGGCACAGCCCAGGGTCCCAGGGTAGAGACCACAAATTCCCTCATTGCTACTGTTGTATATTTTTTTAAAAGCTAGGGAAGAATGAATAAACAAGTGGAAAAACAATTCTCTCTCTCTCTCTCTCTCTCTCTCTCCCCCTCCCTGCCCCCTCCCTCTCCCTTTCACTCTCTCTTTAAACAACAACAACAACAACAACAACAACAACAAAAGGCCCTAGCCGGTTTGGCTGAGTGGATAGAGCGTCAGCCTGCGGACTCAAGGGTCCCGGGTTTGATTCCAGTCAAGGGCATGTACCTTGGTTGCAGGCACATCCCCAGTGGGGGGTATGCAGGAGGCAGCTGATGGATGTTTCTCTCTCATCGATGTTTCTAACTCTCTATCCCTCTCCCTTCCTGTCTGTAAAAAATCAATAAAATATATTTTTAAAAAAATAATAATAATAAATTAAAAAAAAAAAAAGATTGACCTTTGTCAGGGAAGGTAGCGGCCTAGGACGTGACTACTCACCATCACTGTTTGTTGAACTTTTAATTTCTATCCATGGATGGATGGATGGATGGATGGATGTGTCCTCCCTCCCTCCTTTCCTCCCTCCCCCCCTCCACCCACCCGCCCGCTCACCCGCTTTCCACGGGAAATCGTCAGTCTCATATCACACACACACTCACTGGTGATTTCACTCGCTGCCTCCTTGCTCCCCCGTGAGAAAGAGGAAGGAAAATGGACAAACCTGAAAGAGCCCCACAGGCGGCAACTGTGAACCAAGTGCACGCACATGTGTGCGTGTGTTGCATTTGTCAACAACGTAAGAAATCCTCCAACCTGTGCAGAATTTCTGTGAGTGTCTTTCAGACAAACTGTCCACAAATGTCGCACGCACGCCGGGAAGCACTATCTCAGCGAACGGTTGGAGAGGATGTTCCCAAGAATGGCAATGTCGCCCCCCCCCCCCCCCCCGCCTTATTTTATACACTCCAATCCAAAGAGGAGCGGGTTACATGAAATCCACTGGTGACATTTGAGGAACGTGGGAGAAAGCAAAGTGGGCCAACCTCTGGGATTGGATGCAAAGTAAAATGATGGACACAGACTTCTTTTACCTAGGTGGGTGGGTGTAGGATAGCTCATATAGTCAATCATGAACTCGGTCATCGTGATGGGGTTTGTGATATTCACAGAGCCGTGCCTGTGATTCCAGGGCTCCAGAAAAGATGGAAAATCCCCTTGACTTTTCAAAGATGTGTGATTGTGGATGCAAGAAAGAAAGAAAGCGACAGACAGGCTCAGTCCAGGTAAAGATGGACCTCTGTCAGGGAAGATGCCGGCCTAGGACAGGATCACCCACCCCAAACTGACGTTAGCCTTGTAAGGCCACCATGCATGGCCTCCCCTGAGCTTCTCAAGTTTAGTACAGTATGTGGTCCTTTTCACCAGCACCAGCACCAGCACCAGCACCACCACCACCACCCCCAACCCCACCACCACCACCACCACCCCCAACCCCACCACCACCACCACCACCACCCCCACCCCCCCCACCCACCCCCCCCCCCCACACACACACTGAGTCCTCTCATGGGGCGAACCAATCCTGACTCTAAAGTCCTGATCCTGACCCCGGGAGTTGTATTAAAAATCAAGCTAAAGGAGTGTGAATGTAAACTGTAGGCTTATCAAAGGTTCAAAGGAGGTCTGTGTTTACCACCATTGAAAGAAAACAAACCAAGAAAGAGATCAAGGGTGGGTCAAAACATCCTCTCTGGGACTGGGAGGGAGAGAGTTCCTGCATCTGTCCAAGAGGGTCATCTGCAGTGTGAAAAGCCAGGGTTCAGCAACAGGGGATATTTTCTTCCTCTCAGGGATCATGAAAAGCATCCACGACAGTAAGGGGGTGGGTTTGGGGTGGGTGCTGTCATTGAAAAGGCAAGGCGAGCAGGGAGATCTCGATTCCGGTCAAGGGCTCATGCCTGCCCAGGTCACGGGCTCGAGCCCCACTAGGGGGCATGCAGGAGCTGGCCAATCCATAATTCTCTCTCATGGATGATGTTTCTATCTCTCTTCCTCCCTCTCCCTTCCTCTCTGAAATCAACAAAAAATACATCTTTAAAAAAAAAGAAGTATGTGTCTATCATTTTACTTTTTTAAAAAAATATTTTTATTGATTTCAGAGAGGAAGGGAGAGAGAAAGAGAGATAGAAACATCAATGATGAGAGAGAATCGTGGATTGGCCGTCTCCTGCATGTCCCCCACTGGGGATCGAGTCCTCCACCCATGCACATGCCCTTGACCGGAATCAAACCAGGGAAGCTTCAGTCCCCAGGCTGACGCTCGATCCACTGAGCCTACAAGCCAGGGCTATCATTTCACTTTTTATCCAATCCCAGAGGTTTCCTCCGCCCGCCCCCCCCCCCGCCCCCCGCGGCCCCGCCACTCCCCACCCCACTCCACCCCACCTTTGCCTCCCTCCTTCCCTCCCTAATCTATCACCAGTGGATTTTCTGTAACCGGCTTTCATCTCCTCCTTGAATTGTCACGTATAAAACAAAGTCACACCCCGGCCGGTTTTGGTCAGTGGGTAGAGCATCGGCCTGGGGGACGAAGGGGTCCTGGGTTCGATTACAGTCCAGGGAGCAGGCCCGGGTTGGGGGCTCGATCCCCAGTAGGAGGTGTGCAGGGGGCAGCCGACCTGGTGATTCTCTCTCTCTCTCTCTCTCTCTCTCGACCTCCCTCCCTCTCCCTTCCTCTCTGAAATCTATGAAGATATATTAAAAAACACACACACAATGACAACAACAACACAAAGGTATTATTCCACCTCCGTGGAGTAAAAAGTATACTTGTACAATGTTTTGTACTTGTGTTTCGTGCTATTAAAACACGGACGTTAAAACGGGGGATTTGGAGCGGCGGTGAGAGGATAAAAGGGAGGGATTGACCTTTGCCGTTTCAAAATGGCAGCTGCCGCCCTAACTGGTTTGGCTCAGTGGATAGAGCATCGGCCTTCAGACTGAAGGGTCCCGGGTTCGACTCTGGTCAAGGGCATGTACCTTGGTTGTGGGCACATCCCCAGTAGGGGGTGTGCAGGAGGCAGCTGATTGAGGTTTCTCTCTCTTTGATGTTTCTAATTCTCTATCCCTCTTCCTTCCACTCTGTAAAAAAATCAATAAATTATATATTTTTTAAAATGGCGGCGGCTGCCAAGTCACTGGAGCCAAGATGGCGGCTGCCTCCTTGCACGCCGCGGCCCCCCGCCGCTCCCCCCCCCCCCCCCCCCCCCCCCCCGGGATGGAGTCCACACCACAGGCAGGTGCCCTTCTCTGGACTCGAACCCGGGACCCTTCCGTCCACAGGACGACTCTCTAACCTCTGAGACAAATCAGTTAAGGCTAAAACTCCCTACTTTGACAGAAAGGATGACTCCTTTATTCCCACACAACTGTGGACGACGAAAGGGGCCACATGCTAACCTCGCGAGCTCAGGGAAGGGCTGCGTGGCGGTCTTGCAGACTGAAAGGCCTAAAGCGACCACAAGTCTAGTCTGAAGGGAGACTGTTACTAAGAGCAGTTGTGGTGGCTGGTCGCGTCTGAGGCCAGAGTCTTCCCTGACAAGGTCAGTGTTTACCTTAAGTGAACCTATGGTCCTTTTGCATCTAACACAACATAACTCTGGAATGTCAGGGGAACTTGTAACATCCCGCCGTCCCCGCCCCGCCCCGCCCCGCCTCCACCCCCTTCCCCTTCCCCCACCCCACCCCACGCGCACAAGCAAATGCGCCTGGGGGCTCTGCAGGACAGAGACCATAAATTCCTTCATTGCTATTGTTATCAAGTGTATTGTTGCCTGTTAACTATCTATCCTGCACCCACCTCAGGAAAAGAAGTAGGTGAGGCCCTGGCCGGTTTGGCTCAGTGGGTGGAGCCAAAGTCAGCCTGCGGTGGACCTTAGGGTCCCGGGTTCGATTCGGGTCCCGGGCGCATGCCCGCCCGGGTCATGGGCTCGAGCCCCACTAGGGGGCGTGCAGGAGGCGGCCAATCCAAGATTCTCTCTCATTGATCAGGTTTCTATCTCTCTCCCATCCTCTCTGAAATCAATAAAAATATATTTTACAAAAAAGAAGTATGTGTCTATCATTTTACTTTTTATCCAATCCCAGAGGTTCCCCCGACCCCCACCCCCTTTGCTTTCTCCCACCTCCCTCCCTCCCTCCCTCCCTCCCTCATCTATCACCAGTGGGTTGTCTGTAACCCAGTTACATCTCCTCCTTGGATTGTCGTGTATAAAACAAAGTGCCGCCCCGGCCTGTTTTGGTCAGTGGGTAGAGCATCGGCCTGGGGACCCGAAGGGTCCGGGGTTCCATTCCAGTCAAGGGCGCAGGCCCGGGTCACGGGCTTGATCCCCAGTAGGGGGTGTGCAGGAGGCAGCCGATGGGTGATTCTCTCTCATGGTAGATGCTCCTATGGCTCTCTCTCCCTCTCCCTTCCTCTCTGAAATCAATGAAGATATATTTTAAAAAGCCACACAAATGTATTATTGCACTTCCATGTAGTGAAAAGCATACTTGTACAATGTTTTGTACTTGCATTTTGTGTTATTAAGACAGTGCTGGGCATGGGGGGGGGGGGGGGGGGGGGGAGGGGAGTGCTGGACCGGCCCCGGATGGAGGGGGTGGGGCGCCAGCGAAGATGCCAAACTTTCGGGGTGGGGGGGAACGGCGCCGGTGGACTGCACGCAGAAGAGCATGCAGTCAGATTTGGCCTTCTTCAGGTTCCCGAGGGATCCGGCCAGATGCCAGAAGTGGGTGGGAAATTGTAGCAGAGCAAACTTAGAAGATAAAACACCTGAACAACTCAATAAACAATATCGATGATGTGCCAAACACTCTGAGACCTCTATGATCTGTAGAACTAGTCCTTCCTTATAGGACAGTTCTTCGAGATAATGTAATACCAACAATAGGTGATCTTACCAGTCATTTGAACAATCCACATAGTAGACATAGAAAACGAATAAAAGAATTGAGCGAAGATGAAATCAGGACATGGAAACAGGAAAAAAAAATTGACAAAACTTCTGAACAGGAACAAAAACAAACATAGAGCGATCAACAACAGCCTTGCTCAGAACTCCAATACAGAAGGGGGTGAAGAACAGGATGAAGACACTTTACCTTTAACCGTTGAAGAGAAAGTAAACAAAAGAATACTTTAAAATCTTTATTTGCAGTTTTGATTCTTATGGGAAAACAAAAGATACCTCTAGATCAGCGGTTCTCAACCTGTGGGTCGCGACCCCTTTGGGGGTCGAACGATCCTCTCACAGGGGTCGCCTGAGACCATGGGAAAACACATGTATAATTGCATATTGTTTTTTGTGATTAATCACTATGCTTTCATTATGTTCAATCTGTAACAATGAAATTGGGGTTCACCACAACATGAGGAACTGTATTCAGGGGTCGCGGCATTAGGAAGGTTGAGAACCACTGCTCTAGATGGACATGAAGCTGATGAAATCCCAGAAGGCCTCTTCACTCCCGATAACTTTCAGGCAGGCAGGCAGGCAGGCAGGCAGGCAGGCATGCAGGCACTGTCGGAGTGCCCGATAAATTCTGGTGAAGAGGTTCTTCTCTCTGAGAAAGCCCTTTGAGACCACAGCAGTCAACGCACCGTTCTGTTCAAAAGTACAAGCAGAAGCAGATGCTAGAGATCCGTGAGAGCCGCATTCGGGGAAGGAACGCTCAGGGGAGTGAGAGACTCCCTTCTTTTCCATGGCCCCTGACAGAGGGATGGACGCACGCACGTAGTGGACACAGCAGGGGAAGAGCACCTGCCCGCGTTGGTGAGGCTTGCTGACGAAGCTCGTGACCTGAGAGAGGAATCTGTGGGTTTCCTGCCTTCCGAAGCCGCTGCCGAAATTTTGGCTGTGACATTTCCCACGACGAGACCCGAGAAGTGGGGATTACGCATGGAATATTGTCGTGGCCAGGCTTACATTGTGTCCAGTGGCTTTCCTTCCAAAATGAAAGCTGTTGCTTCTAGACTTTTGGAGAAACATCCCTCCCCAAGCTGTCCACACACTCTGCTCTTCCCTGTGCCTGAAGTCCGAGGTGGGCCAGATCGGTGCCTGTCACGGGAGCGTCTGTTGCGTTTGGAACAGTGGAGGAAGTTTGATCTTTTTTCCATCCGTCACCACAACCGCTTTTAGAGCTTGACAGTGTCGTTTCTGTCCTCTTCCAGAACAATGAAGAAAGCGAGAAAGAACTGAAGGAAATGTGCCATTCTCAGCGGGCGGGCAGGCACGATGCTTTTGAAATTGTAGTGGAGCTCCTGCGAGCGCTTGTTTTCTGTGTAGGCGGTATACATGAGGACACACATAGTAGATGGGAAAACTGTACAGCGGGCCGAGCATTCGCACTCTGCAGTGCAGCAACAGATTTTGATTTCGTGGTTACCATTGTTGTTCTTAAAAACGTTCTACCTTTCACAGGAGCCTCTGGGAAAAATCTCCAGGGTCAGACCTCTGATGTCTTCTCTGCAGCCAGTAGCTCGACTGCAGGCGCTGCATTCGCTACATGAAGTGATGGAAGATATTGAAGTTTATTGTGAATTTTGGTTTGAGGAAGCCACCGATTTGGCAACCACACTTGCTATTCTGATGAAGCTCCCCGGGAAGCTCCGCAGAGCTCAGCAAGGGCACCTGGAGTCTCAGCCGACTTCCGAGAGGTGCTATAAAGAGCCTCTAAGCGTCACAACAGTGGAACACATTGTTCAGGAACTGAAAGAGATAGTCTCAGAACAGTTCCTCCAAAGCTCTTCAATGCTGATCTCTGGTCCCCTCTGTCACGGGACGGCTCAAATTCAATACGCCGGAGGAGCACCAGGCTGACATGTACGGCAGCGACTTACCCAATCCCGATGCAGCACTCTCGGCTGAGCTGCGTTGTTGGAGAATCAAGTGGAAACCCAGAGGAAAAGATATAGAGCTCCCATCCACCATGGCCCCCTCCACCTGCCAGACATCAAGTTTTTTCCTCATGTTTATACATTGCTAAAGGTCCTACGAATTCTCCCTGTGATGAAGGTTGAGAACGAACGCTATGAAAACGGTCGAAAGCGCGTCTCAAAGCACACCCGAGGAACACTTTGACAGGGCAAAGGTCAAGTAGCTTAGCTTTGCTTAACATGCATTTCGATGTGAAACACGATTTGGATTTAACGGTGGACACATACATCAAAGTCTACACAACTAAGTCAGAGCTTCCTACAGATAATTCCGAAAGTGTCGGAAATACCCGAGGGACTTTTAAAATGCGTTCTCTCTTATATCTGATATTGAAAAAAAATCTGAGAAATTTGAAAGGAAACAGAGAAAAGCTGTAAGATATAGGTGGGTCACTTAATCACTGGATCTCTTGGGTAGAGTAGCCACTGATCCTCTCCTTAAATGGCCCCGGTGTGAACTCTCATGCTTTGGAGAACGAACTGTTGTTCTTCCAGAGGGCGGCAGGCATCATCGGAAGCGCCACGTTGCACTTCTGCGTGATCTCTGCCGATGGCACTTTGGGCTTGTTTTAGTGAGGTCATTGCAGACATCACATTCATTGTCACAGTTGTTGGGCATTGAGTTATCAGTTCTTTGAAGAAATAAATTTTGAGAAGGTGTGGGAGGAACCTGTTTCATAAAATTGTGCAACGAAGCTCACGACTAACCTCTGACTAGCAGGAGTTTTAAGTGTGCTACGAGAAATCTGTAACCAACAGTGAAATGACCAGCTAGTGAAAGAAACGTGAGCTTGCCAGACAAGGATTTCGGTGTGGATTTTTGTCTTTATTCGATGATCTTAAACAAATGACTGTGAAACATTGAGGAAAGAACCCGCCATCCTTACACCCACATCTGGGTGTCGCTGTTTACATTCCTTTGTTGAGCCTATATCCTCATAAGCTTTTTAGCAAGAATATGTGGCGCACTTCCGTTTCACGGTCAAGACAGGATCAGAGGCCATGGATCCTGACAACAGATCGGTCTGTTTCATTCCGTCTTTTTCCGTGGTTACATCTACTGCCGCGTCTCGATTTATAAGGGAAACCGAGACAACCGACAAGAATGCGTTTTGTAGTTGGTCTAGGAATACAGAAAACATCGCTGTCATTTTCGGTGAAGAAAGTCAATTTTGTACAGTCTATGTCAACATAAATAAAATGTAAATTTGTTTAATGGAAAAACAAAACAGCGAAATTAAAACGGGGGGGGGGGGGGGGGGAGGAGGGGGAGGCGGGTGGAGAGGATAAGAGAGAGGGCGGCTACCAAGCCCCTGGAGCCAAAAGAGAAGCTGCCTAAACTCCCTTCTTTGACAGAAAGGATGACTCCTTTATTCCCACACAACTGTGGACGACGAAAGGGGCCACATGCTAACCCGACGAGCTCAGGGGAAGGCCTGCCTGGCGGTCTTGCAAACCGAGAGGCCTAAAGCCACCGCAGGGATGGTCTGAAGGGAGACTGTTACTGAGAGCAGTAGTGGTGGGTAGTCCCGTCCTACCTAGGCCGGAGTCTTCCCAGACCAGGTCAGTGTTTACCTTAGCATCTAAGACACAACATACCTATGCCATAAAATGTCAGAGGAACTTGGAACATCTCGCCGTCCCCGCCCCGCGCCCTCCCCCCCCCCCCCCCTCCCCACACAGACACAAGCAAATGCGCCTGGGGGCTCTGCAGGACAGAGACCATAAATTCCTTCATTGTTATTGTTATCACGTGTATTGTTGCCTGTTAACTATCTATCCTGCACCCACCTCAGGAAAAGAAGTAGGTGAGGCCCTGGCCGGTTTGGCTCAGTGGGTAGAGCCGAGGTCAGCCTGCGGCGGACCTTAAGGTCCCGGGTTCGATTTTGGGTCCCGGGCGCATGCCCGCCCGGGTCACAGGCTCGAGCCCCACTAGGGGGCGTGCAGGAGGCGGCCGATCCAAGATTCTCTCTCATGGATGAGGTTTCTCTCTCCCTCCCTCTCCCTTCCTCTCTGTAAAACATCAATAAAATAAATAAAAAGAAGTGTGCGTCTATCATTTCAGTTTGTATTCAATCCCAGAGGCCGCCCCCCCCCCCCCCCCGCGCCCCACTTTGGTACCTCCATCGCTCGCTCCCTCCCTCCTTCATCTATCACCAGTGGATTTCCTGTAACCCACTTATGTCTCCTCCTTGAATTGGATTGTCACGTATTAAACAAAGTGACGCCCCGGCCGGTTTGGGTCAGTGGGTAGAGCATCGGCCCGGGGACCGAAGGGGTCCTGGGTTCGATTACAGTCAAGGGCGCAGGCCCGGTTGTGGGCTCGATCCCCAGGAGCGGGTGTGCAGGAAGCAGCGGACGGGTGATCCTCTGTCATCCTGGACGTCTCTATCGCTCTCTCCCTCTCCCTTCCTCTCAGAAATCAATAAAAATGTATTAAATAATAATTTAGAAAAAAGAATGAATAAAACAAAGTGAAAAACAGCCATTCTCCGGAGCATTGTCCAAACCCCTTGCGGTTCTGCTTCCCGGCAAGTGTGGACAGTTTGACTCAAGCCAGTGATGCCAACTTACTTGGTTGTTGGTTTTTGTGGGGGTGGGTTTTTTTTGTTGTTGTTTTTTTTTAGGAGGGTCACGTGTATGTAGACTTCAGTGAGCCAGAGACTGAACCAAAAGGGGAGAATGATGATTTTTATTTTTTTTAAATGTATTTTATTTATTTATTTTTTTACAGAGAGGAAGGGAGAGGGATAGAGAGTTAGAAACATCGATGAGAGAGAAACATTGATCAGCTGCCTCCTGCACACTTCCTACCGGGGATGTGCCCACAACCAAGGTACGTGCCCTTGACCGGAATCCAACCTGAGACCTTTTAGTCAGCAGGCAGATGCTCTATCCACTGAGCCAAACCAGTTAGGGCTCCATAAGCTAGAATATGCGGAACACTTCCGTTTCACGGTCAAGACAGGATCAGAGGCCATGGATCCCGACAACAGATCGGTCTGTTTCATTCTGTCTTTTTCCGTGGATACATCTACTGCCGCGTCTCAATTTATAAGCGAAACCTAGACAACCTACAAGAATGCGTTTTGTAGTTTACCTAGGAAGAATACAGAAAACATAGCTGTTATTTTCGGTGAAGAAAGTTAATTTTGTACAGTTTATTTCAACATAAATGAAATGTGAATTTGTTTAAAAGAGAAACAAAGCAGCGAAATTAAAACGGGGGTGTGGGGGGGGGGGTGTGTGGAGAGGATAAGAGGGAGGGGTTGACCTATGCCATTTCGAAATGGCGGCGGCCAAGTCCCTGGAGCCAAAATGGAGGCAGCCTAAGCTCCCTTCTTTGACAGAAAGGATGACTCCTTTATTCCCACACAACTGTGGACGACGAAAGGGGCCACATGCTAACCCGACGAGCTCAGGGGAAAGCCTGCCTGGCGGTCTTGCAACCTGAAAGGCCTAAATCGACCGCAGGGATGGTCTGAAGGGAGGCTGTCACTAAGAGCACTTGTGGTGGGTAGTCGCGTCCTAGGCCTGAGTCTTCCCTGACCAGGTCAGCGTTTACCTTAACTGAACCTATGGTCCTTTTGCATGTAAGACAACACACCTCTGAAATGTCAGAGGAGCTTGTAACATTAGCCCCCCTACTCTCTCCCCCTCCCCCCCACCTCCGCGCCCCCCCCCCCCCCCCCACACACACACACAAGCAAATGCCCCTGGGTGCCCTGCAGGAAAGAGACCATAAATTCCTTCATTGTTATTGTTATCACGTGTATTGTTGCCTGTTAACTATCTATCCTGCACCCACCTCAGGAAAAGAAGTAGGTGTAGCCCTGGCCGGTTTGGCTCAGTGGGTAGAGCCGAGGTCAGCCTGTGGCAGACCTTAAGGTCCTGGGTTCGATTCGGGGCCAGGGAGCATGCCCACCCTGGTCACGGGCTCGAGCCCGACTATGGGGCATGCAGGAAGCCGCCGATCCCCGATTCTCCCTCATCAATGATGTTTCTCTCTCCCTCCCTCTCTGCAATCAATAAAAATGTATTTTTTAAAAAAGAAGTATGCATCTATCATTTTGCTTTATATCCAATCCCAGAGGTGTACCCCCACTCCCCACCCCACCCCCCCTTTCCTCCCTCCCTCCCTCCCTCCCTCCCTCCCTCCCTCCCTCCCTCCCTCATCTATCACCAGTGGATTTCCTGTAACCCACGTATGTCTCCTCCTTGGATTGGATTGTCACGTATAAAACAAAGTAACGCCCCAGCCGGTTTTGGTCAGTGGGTAGAGCATCGGCCTGGAGACCGAAGGGTCCCGGGTTCAATTTCAGTCAAGGGCACAGGCCCGGTTGTGGGCTCGATCCCCAGTAGCGGGTGTTTCTATCGCTCTCTCCCTCTCCCTTCCTCTCAGAAATCAATAAAAATGTATTAAATAATAATTTAGAGAAAGAATGAATAAAACACAGTGAAAAACAGCCATTCTCCGGAGCATTGTCCAAACCCCTTGCGGTTCTGCTTCCCGGCAAGTGTGGACAGTTTGGCTCAAGGAAACTCATGAAAGTTCTCTACGGGTTTGCATGTTTTTCCGTGAACACGACGTATACACCTGCTGGTTTCTGAGGGCGAGGCAACAGAGTCTGTCCATGAGGTCCGCTGTGAAAGGGTAGAGGCGTCTGTTTCTGCTGTCAGAAGCCAGGTCACCCTTAGGAAGAGTGTAGAAAACAACAACAACAAAAGACAGAAATTGGATTTACCAAGAGAAAACACACAGAAGCGAACCGAGGGATGCTCCGAGGACTGTGAGAGGGAATCTCCCCTTCTCCTCACTCATACCGCTTTTGGAAAAACGGCAATGATCCTAAGAGGTGAAGGTCCTGAAGCTCTCGGAGACGCCGACCGACCGGCCGGGGCTACTTTCCCCGTTCTTAACCCTACCCAACCAAGTCTCCCTCTCCCTGGGAGTCAAGCTTGTGTGCCCACAGCGGTAGGTAGGGGTACCCCACCGACCGACCGACCGACCGACCGACCGACAGACGGCTGTTTTAAAATCAGAACCTGTCCCCTTTCAATGAGGGCATGGGACAGGGGCAACCTATATTTTCCTGCTCAAATCGTCCCCAATTCACCTGATAGGGACTCAGAGGTTTGTCTCTGTCTGTCTGCATGTCTGTCTTTAAGCCAGTGACGCCCACATATGTTGGTTGTTGGTTTTTGTGGGGTTTTATTAGAAGGGTCGTGTGTTTGTAGACTTCAATGAGCCAGAGACTGAACCAACAGGGGAGAATGTGATGGTTTTTATTTTTTTAAATATACTTTATTTATTTATTTATTTATTTATTTTTACAGAGAGGAAGGGAGAGGGATAGAGAGTTGGAAACATCGATGAGAGAGAAACATCCATCAGCTGCCTCCTGCACACTCCCTACTGGGGATGTGCCCGCAACCAAGGTACATGCCCTTGACCGGAATTGAACCCGGGACCCTTGAGTCCGCAGGCTGACGCTCTATCGCAGTGATGGCGAACCTATGACACAACTCATTTTTTTTTTTTTTTTGGTTGATTTATTCTTTGTTAAATGGCATTTAAATATATAAAATGAATATCAGAAATATAAGTCTTTGTTTTACCATGGTTGCAAATATCAAAAAATTTCTATATGTGACAGGGCACCAGAGTTAAGTTAGGATTTTTCAAAATGCTGGCACGCCGATCTCAAAAGGTTCGCCATCGCTGCTCTATCCACTGAGCCAAACCGGTTAGGGCAAGAATGATGATTTTTAAAAAGGGAACATCCCGAGAGGAATCTCACCTGGAGATGGACTAAACGTATGTCTGTTTGCCAACAGTCCTTTCTCCATGATGAACTTCCACGACAGAGCCCGAGCGACCCGATTCATGGGGGACCCTCCCCGCTCAGAATGGCCCCAAGCAGCCCCAGAGGCTGGCAGAGACGCCTCTCACTCTCGCCTCTCACTCTCGGCTCGGCTCGGCTCGGCTCGGCTCGCTACCCATGTGTCCCCGTAGATGGGGAACCGGGCCGCGTTCCCTTGAGAGTCCCCTGACCTGAGGGCTGAGAGGAAGGGAGCGCTGGGGTGGGGGATGGGGAGTAGGGGGTGGGGTATGGAGCAAGCGGGAGGGGAGGAGGGAGGTCAGGGCGATTCATTCCAATGGATCTCACTCCAGGGCTTGCTTCATTCAAATGCAGAAAGCTCTCCGGTGACGTCAGGGCCTCGGACCTCCCTCGCCTCGGGCTTCTCCGAGTTCCCCCACCCTCAGGCCGGCAGCTCACCAACTTCAGGGAGGGAGGGAGGGAGGGAGGGAGGGAGGGAGGGAGGGAGGGAGGCTGTTGGAGAAAACCGGCCCGGCCTGTCCGGGTGGGAAAGAGTGCCCTCTATCGGCCAACCCAGGAACCAGCCCTCACCCGTTTAGGAATCCCGCGAGGGGGGGTGGGGAGCGAGAGGGAGGGGTTTGAGGGGCGTGAGTCCAGGGTCCAAGGCGAAGGTCAACAGTAGATCTCGGCGTCTTAGATCCCCTAGGAGGAGAGACATAGGTGGGAGTGGAGCGATGAGGGTCGCGGGAGGCCTGGTGAGGGATGATTTGACTCAATAACCCCGGGTCACCAGACCGGCCAGCACACTCTGCTCCAGTTGCCGGTTTTGATCATCCATCCCTCCACCCCCACCCCCCACCGCACACACCGCTCCAAGTGTGCCACTCACGACAGACACCCTTTTATCATTCATCTTTAACTTCCCCGTGGATGGATGGATGGATGGATGGATGTGTGAACATCAAAAAAGATTCAAATCTGTGGAGAATGTCTGTGAGTTCATTTGAGGCAATTGCCAGGAAGCAGATTCTCAACATAATGGGATAACACTCTGTAGAATGGAGGGTGTGTGTGTTTTAACCTTGTTGTATACATGTCAAGCAAAAGAGGAGATGTAAGTGGGTTACATGAACTCCGTTGGTGATAGATGAGGGAGGCCAGAGAAGGCAAAGCGGGGGTGGGGGTGGGGGGGCAGGAAACCTCTGGGATTGGATAAAAATTAAAATAAAATGACAGACACATACTTCTCTTACTTAGGTTGGCGTAGGATAGGTAACAGTCAGCAACGTACTCAATAAAAATAAGGGGATTTAAAAAGGAAAATTACACCCTAGCCGGTTTGGCTCAGGGGAGATAGAGCGTCGGCCTGCAGACTAAAGGGTCCCAGGTTCGATTCAGGTCAAGGGCACATGCACGGGTTGCGGGATGGATCCCCGGCGCCGCCGCCCGCCCCCCCCCCCACCCCCCACCCCACCTCCCAGGAGGGGGTGTGCAGGAAGCAGTGGATCCATGATTATCTTTCATCATTGATGTCTCTCTCTCTCTCTCTCTCTCTCTCTCTCTCTCTCTCTCTCTCTCTCTCTCTTCCCCCCATCTTTGAACTCAATAAAAACACTATAAAAAAGAAAGATTGACCTTTGTCAGGGAAGGTAGCAGCCTAGGACATGACTACTCACCATCACTGTTTGTTTGTTAAACTTTTAATTTCTGTCCATGGATGGATGGATGGATGGATGGATGGATGGATGGATGAGTGGGTGGATGGATGTGTCCTCCCTCCCTCCCTCCCTCCCTCCCTCCCTCCCTCCGCCCACCCGTCCGCTCACCCGCTTTCCACGGGAAATCCTCAGTCTCATGTCACACACTCACTGGTGATTACACTCGCTGCCTCCTTCCTCCCTGTGAAAAAGAGGAAGTTAAATGGACGAACCTGAAAGAGCCCCACAGGTGGCAACCGTGAAGCAAGTGCACACACATGTGTGCGTGTGTGGCATTTGTCAACAATGTAAGAAATCCTCCAACCTGTGCAGAATTTCTGTGAGTGTCTTTCAGCCAAACTGTCCAGAAATGTCGCTCGTACGCCGGGAAGCACAATCTCAACGGCGGGAGATGATGTTCCAAAGAATGGCAATGTCGGCCCCCTTATTTTATACACTCCAATCCCAGGAGGAGACCGTACGTGGGTTACATGAAATCCACTGGTGACATTTTAGGGAGGCGGGAGAAAGCAAAGCGGGCAATCCCCCCCCCCCCCGCCACCCCCCCCCCCCCCCCCCACACACACACAGGAGTCCTCTCATGGGGCGAACCAATCCTGACTCTAAAGTCGTGATCCTGACCCCGGGAGTTGTATTAAAAATCAAGCTAAAGGAGTGTGAATGTAAACTGTAGGCTTATCAAAGGTTCAAAGGAGGTCTGTGTTTACCACCATTGAAAGAAAACAAACCAAGAAAGAGATCAAGGGTGGGTCAAAACATCCTCTCTGGGACTGGGAGGGAGAGAGTTCCTGCATCTGTCCAAGAGGGTCATCTGCAGTGTTGAAAAGCCAGGGTTCAGCAACAGGGGATATTTTCTTCCTCTCAGGGATCATGAAAAGCATCCATGACAGTAAGGGGGTGAGTATGGGGTGGGTGCTGTCATTGAAAAGGCTAGGTGAGCAGGGAGAGCTATGCCATTTACAGGCATACCCTATCCACTTTTCCTTTCACAGAATTTACACAATGACTTAATGTTTAGTTTTGAATGGCATTACTTCTTGAGTCTCCTCCTCATTGTTTCCAAGTCTTTGGTTGATACTCAGGTGTAGGACGAATGTATGTATGTATGTATGTATGTATGTATGTATACTGTGTGTGAGCCCCAGGATGGACAGAATCTGGGGGGGGGGGCGGTGAGTGGAATAGACTGGAATGGAGTGGAGGAGCGGGGGAGCAAGAGGAAGGGAGAGAATTGGAGGGAGGCAGGAGGGAAACTGGAGAAGAGAGGATGCCAAAGGACCTCGTTAGTTAATGACACCGGGCATGGCTCTTATTCTGAGTTTTTTGTTTGTTTTCCTCGAATGCCACCTATGCAGAAAACAACCTGTGTGAAGTTCAACTAAGGTCACCCACACAAGAATAAGGACTACCCATTGACTGCAAGGCTCTGTAGTAGGCCGCCCGCTGTTTGCACTTGGCAGAGACTCAAATCTGAGGCAAGGGGAAGAGCGAGTAAGCTGGAGTAGAAGAGGGAGAGGTGTGTCCCCTACCCCTAGGAACCAAGTTTAGGGGGTTGAAGGGCCAAAAAAATAGAATAAAATAAAAAGAAAAAAGAAAGGAAGGAAGGAGGGGGAGAGAGGAGAGAGAGAGAGAGAGAGAGAGAGAGAGAGAGAGAGAGAGAGAAGAAGAAAGAAAGAAAGAAAGAAAGAAAGAAAGAAAGAAAGAAAGAAAGAAAGAAAGAAAGAAAGAAAGAAAGAAAGAAAGAAAGAAAGAAAGAAAGAAAGAAAGAAAGAAAGAAAGAAAAAAGAAAGAGAAAGAGGAAGGTCCTCGGTTCAGTCCTGACTATGACTTTCTGGGGCATGGCAGGGCACGGCACGGCACACCCGGTCGGTCGCCGCGAGTGGTGTGGTTTGTGGTTTCCAGCCAGAAACCCCACTGTGGTCCACTTCAGTCCACCTCATACCTTTCCTGGCTGGGGAGAGTTCCTTTGGATCACAAGGACAAACCCAAAGG
>NW_027223854.1:57500-87500 GCF_028538775.1 Myotis yumanensis
GCTGCGTCGCCGCTCGGCCCCTCAAAGCCGGCGCGAGAGGGGCCCGAGCGCTCAAACACAGAGGCGGCTATCCGAACGCGCTTCCAGAGGAGGGGCGGCGGCTGGGGGGTCCGGTACCCCAAGGCACCCTCTCGGATCGCTAGAGAAGGCTTTTCTCACCGAGGGCGCGTCGTCCCCCAACCCCAGCAGAAACACCCCATCGGGCCCGCGGAGCCACGTGGAGACACTTCCGAGGGAACACGGGGGGGGCCCGGGGGAGGACCCGACCGGGACAGGGTCAAGCACAGGGTGGACACAACAGGCGCTCGCGATAGGGGCCGTTCGAGAGAGAGAGATTGCGCGGGAGGAGCGAGCCCGTGCCGCCTCTGGGCTTCGTCCTCTTGCCTCACCGGGGGCCTCGTCCACAGTTAACTAAAAGAGAGCCCGCGGTGTTGCGTCGGGAACACCGGCACGACGCAAGACGGAAAAAAGAAAAAAAAAAAACACTACAATAACGGAAGAACAGGCGGCAGCAAAAACAAATCAACTCTCACGGTCAGCCAGCGGCCGGCACCCGCTGACTCGGCCCCGTCGCGGTCGCCCGCGCGGCACACGTTGCGAGGGCCCGGCCCCCCCTCCCGCGAGGGGGGACGGGCGTGCCTTCCCCTTATCCGGCCAGACTCCCCCGGGGCTCCCCTCCAGCGCACCGCCGACAGCGGCGGCCCGGCGGGGGGCTCGCGGGGAGCGGGAAACGACACCACCAGCTCGGCCTCAGGCACCTGCAGGACAGCCCGGAGCGCTCCAGGGGCACCCGCCGAGGGCCAAGGCGAAACAGCGACCGCACGCCCAACGGGGGAGGCGCGTGCGGCGCGACGACGGGACGCCCCCTCCCCGCCGCGAGGAGGGGCGCCCGCGACAACGCAAGCCGGGAAAGGCGAGCGGAGGGTGTCCGCTGCGTCAGAGAGACCACGGGCGTGACACCGAGGTCGGGCCGGGTTCCGCACCCCTTCCCTTCCACGCACCGCCGTCGGACGGGGAGGAGAGGAGAGGGGCCCGCGGGCAGAGCGAGAAGAGCGGTCCCATTCGCCAAGGAATGTCCGTCCCTCGGCTGGCGCGGCTTAGGCCCGGCCCGGGAGAGCGCGACGTCACCACATCGATCGGACGGCAACAAAAAACGGGGCGAGAAGAAGGGAAACGTGGCGGGGACAACCGTCCGGAGCACGAGCCTGCGCTTCAGCCTCGCCACGTAAAGCCCTTCGCTCTCTTCTCACGCGGAGGAGGAAGACCACGGTCCGCGGGGACGGGGCCCGAGACGTACAGCAGCCGGCGCGCGCAGGCCCGAGGCGTACGGCTTTCGCTCGTGCGGCCGGGGACGTGGGGGGAGTCAGGCTCCGGGTCGCGGCCGGGAACCTCCCGGGGACACCCCCCGTCGTCCAATCACCCGAGGACAGCGTGTCCACAGTCATCTCGTGGTACAAAATGCCAACTTTAGGCAAAACACGGACGGTGCCCGGTGACGGGGGCCTCTGTCTACAGGTCACGCCTGACTCCCGGAAGCGAGTCGCGGCCACAGGAGACCCCACGGGACCCCATCGCCACCAAAGAAGGGCGGGGGGGGGGGGGGGGGGGGTTGGACGGGACTATCTGGTCGACCCCCCAAAGCCAGTAAAGAGAGCGTGCCACGGACAGGCGGCAGCAAGAGGGAGAGGGCCGGGCCGTCCACGGCCTCCCTCACCACTTGGCACGCCTGGGCAACGGCCCGGTCAAACGTGCTTCCGAGTCGGGACTTTGAAAAAATTCCGCCCGGCGCCTAGAACCACCGTGTCGTTGGAAGGCCCGGCCGCGGCGTCGGCGCAAGCCCGCTCGCGGAAAAACGAAGAAACGTTATCTGACGACCGGGACCACGAGTGCGCTCGTACCGACCCGCCTCGCCCTCCGCCGTCCTCCACGCACCGCCCGTGCCGGCCCCCACCTACGGAGCTCCGCGACTCGGATAACGGCCCCAAAGTCGAGCCCGGTGACCGCGGCACACTCGGGCACACGCCCGCCCGCGCAGCCCGGGCGACCACTGAACGCGCGCACGCTCCCGCCTCAGAATCGGGACTTTGAAAAATTTCGCGGAAGGCGCCTCTGACGGACGGACGGACGGACGGACGAACCCGCAGGAGCGGACGCGGACACACGGCACCAGTCGCCCGGCACGTCGCGCAGGCACGCGCCCGCGCCGAAATCAATAGAAGCGGGAGGTGGGGGGGGGGGGGCGCCTCGGGCAGGACGGCGTCCCGGCGCAAGCCACCCTCTCCGGCTACGCCCGCGGCGGCGGCCCCGGTCGGTCCCCGCGGAGGGGCGACAGCGAGTGCCGGGCCACACGTCGCGGCGGCGCCGGCGGCGGCGGGCACTCACTCCTTCAATGGCCCCGCCGCAGGTCCAATCTCCGGAGAACCGGACAGGCACCGACGGAGCGGCGCGAGCCAACCTCTGCGGCTACGCCCGCGGCGGCGGCCCCGGTCGGTCCCCGCGGAGGGGTAACAGAGTGCTGGTCGACCCGCCCTAGCGGCCCACCTCCCCAGAGGCGGCAGCCACTCACTCCTTCAGCATTGCTGCAGGTCCAATCTCCGGAGAACGGGCCGCGTACCGACGGACCGGCGCCGCCGGCAAGATCCCGACAGCGCCGCCGGCACCCTGGAAGTTGGCCTCGGGCACTGCAGCCGCTTCCCCTCCCTAGATGCTCCGCAAGGAAGAAACGATATAAAAGCGGCCGCCAGGTGGCTCCCGACAAGCGGCGCGAACCTCAGCGGGACGGATCCGGATCTCGGGCCGGCAAGGGCGTCCCGCCGCCCGCCCGGAGGGCCGATCGCGTCCCGGGCCCCCACCCCCAACCCCCTCCGGGACGGCACGGCGCCACCGAACGCGGGGGCGGGCGGGGGGGGGGGGGGGGGGGCGCCTAGGATAATCTTTTTCTCGGAGGATGGCCGGAACAAACACGGGGGCGGGCCGAGCGGGCCCTTCGAAAGTGAAAGACTTCCTCGGAGTCGCACACCACCACTACCCACCCACCACACACACACACACACACACACACACACACACACACACCCCCCGCAGGCCCAAGACGTCCCGGCGCCTGCCTCCCTCTCTCCCTCTCTCCCTCTCTCCCTCTCTCCCTCTCTCCCTCTCTCCCTTCCCGGGAGACATAAAAAAAATATTTTATTAAATATTTTATTGATGTTTTACAGAGAGGAAGGGAGAGGGATAGAAACATCCACGAGAGAAACATCGAGCAGCTAGCTGCCTCCTGCACACCTCCTACTGGGGATGTGCCCGAAACCAAGGTACATGCCCTTGACCGGAATCGAACCTGGGACACACACACCCCCCGCGCCCCCCACCCCCACCCCCGCCCCACCCCCGTCGAGTCCGCAGGCCAACGCTCCATCCACTGAGCCAAACCAGTTAGGGCACAAAAACACTTTTGCCGCCAAGGAGCTGAAACCTACATGAGGCAGTACTCACAGATCGTCTCGTCTTTTCTCTCTCTCTCTCTCTCTCTCTCTCTCTCTCTCTCTCAATTATTGGGGAGACACCGGTTCATAAAACCATACGGGCTTTAAAGTAAAATAAAAAATGAATAAATCAGATATGAATAAATAGGAATCTTTGTATGGAACTAAACAAAAAACAACAACAAAAACATTCAGGTTATTCAAGTGGACAACTCAAGAAAATATCATCTGAATACATACATACATACATACATACATACATACCACATCCAGGGTGCAAGCGGGAAGCATCATCGAAATGCTAGGGCAAAAAAATCTATTTTTTTAAAAGGCTCCCAAAGAATGAATAAACAACTGGAACAACAACTCTCTCTCTCTCTCTCTCTCTCTCTCTCTCTCTCTCTTTCTATCTCTCCCTCCTTCCCTTCCTCCCACTCCCTTCCAACCCTCTTTAAAAAACCAAACAAACAAACTAGCCCTAGCCGGTTTGGCTTGGTGGATAGTACGTCAGCCTGCGGAATGAAGGGTCCCAGGTTTGATTCCGGTCAAGGGCACATGCCTGGGTTGTGGGCTCGATCCCCAGTACGGGGTGATGGGGTGTGCAAGAGGCAGCCGATCGATCCATGATTCTCTCTCATCACTGATGTCTCTCTCTCTCTCTCTCTCTCCCACTCCCTCCCTGCCTCCCTCCCTCCCTCTCCCTTCCTCTCTGAAATCAATGAAAATATATTTTTTAAAAGATCAGGAATCAGTGTAGGACGGTGTGTGAAAACACTTGGCATTCACTTCTAAATGGCAGGAAACAGAGTGATAGTGTTGTAAAAAACTTGCGATATAAAGCAGCACACTGTAGAACAGTATTTGACACCACTTGGAATTCACATCTAAATGGCTGGAAACTATCTAAAATTGTTCGCAATCACGTCAAAATCACTGATCTAGATCAGGAAGCAGTGTAGGACAGTGTCGGGCAACACTTGGGAATCACTTCTAAAGTGCAGGACACTGTACAACAGTTTTGGAAACCACTTGAAAATTCACTTACAAATGGCAGGAAACGGTGCAAAAGTGTTTGAAAACACTTGGAAGTCACTGGTAGCGTTCTAAGATGCCAGAGAGGAAAATGTCACCGAGGCCAAAATCTTACCTCCACCTTCTTAGGGTTTGTGGAGGAGGCGGCCCTGAAAAATTCACCTGACACACGGGGGGGGGGGGGGGGCCGGGAGACATGAGGGCAACGTTTTCTTTCCCTCAAGTGTCTGATGTGACAAGGGGAGCGCTCCTAAGGAGACCGTGGAAGAGCCGCATCCACGCTTTTTCAGACTGGGTTGAAAAGAGAGGGGCGATTGTGGGCAAGCCACTTAGTAGGCGGGGAGGCGAAAGGAGAGATGAGGGAGGCCCGTTCCTACAGATTCCTCTGCCTCTCAGCTGGCTTCCTGTCTAAAGTGCAAAAAACGAGTCCCCGTGTGCGCTCGTCGTCATCTCTCCCCCCACCCCCGCCCCCTCCATCTTTATGTCCAGTTGGAGTCTTTTTTGCCATCTGGCCACTTTGGAATATTGTCTCTGGCTCGCCTGAGCGGCTGCGGTGGCGGCATAGTCACTTCAGGAAGGAAAGGAGAAGATCGGCTTGGTTCCAGGCACCGAATTGTGGCAGAGGCAGGAGGGCCGGGGGGGGGGGGGGGGGGGGCGGGGGGACGGGGGGACGGACAGGAGTCATTCGCTGAGCGGGCCCCCAACGTATTTCTAAGACAGTGAGCGACTCTGGTAAGGGCATGCGGTAGGAGGAGAGCAGCTGGAGTTCTGTTTGTTGGCTGGGGGCTTGCAGGGGATGGGGAGGGCCTGGGGTCCGTTTGCTCCTTTGTTGATGTCATTTTCTTTCTTTCTTTCTTTCTTTCTTTCTTTCTTTCTTTCTTTCTTTCTTCTTCTTTCTTTCTCTTTCTCTTTTTTAAAACAAAGGTGAAGAACTCTTCGGGTGGAGGTATTTCTGCAAGAAAGTCTGGCAGGACAGGACATGGGGGTATGCGGGCCAGGCCAGGCCATTGACCAGAAAACGCAAAGGATCTGTAGTGGGTCTGACTAGCGCCCTTCCTTTAAGAAACAGGAAGACAGGGGAGTTTCTCTCGGGGTCCCTCCCTCTCCCCTCCTCCCCCACCCCCGCCACACACACACACACACACACACACACTCACACTCACACTCACACTCACACTCACACGCACACTCACACACAGTGGCACCCGAGTAGCAAGAGGTTTCCAGAATGAACTGAATTCCAGGGCCTAGCCAGGCAGCCACGCCGCACCAAGGGAAAGGCCATATAAAAACGGCCGCCAGGTGGCGCGCGAACACCAGCGAGAACGTCAGTGGGGCGGCTCCGGGGCCGTGGGCCCGGGCCCGGCCCGGCCCGGGCGGGAGCCCCGCCGCCCGCTGTGTGTGTGTTTGGGGGGAGGAGGGGGGCAGGGGGCAAGGGTGGCCGATCCCCTCCCCGCGCCCACCTCTCCAGTGGGACCGTGTCGGCCCGGGCCCCTGGCGGGCGGCGGGGCGGCGGGGCGGGGCGGGGGCTCCACCACCTGAGGTTTGCCCAGGAAGGCCCCGTGCGTGCGCGCGCGCACCCACGCACACACACGGCCTGGCACCGGAAGGGGGACTGGAAAAGTTTTTTGGGGGGTGGGGCCTGACAGAGGACCGGGAGGACGTACCCAGAACACTTTTTGCGGGCCCGGGACCTTCAAAACCTCAAGGGGAGCGGGGGGAGGGGGGGGGGCGGGGGGGGGGGGGGGCGGGTGTGTGTGTCACGACAATGAAGACCTAAAGGCGGCGAGTATTCACGGGGCGACAACGGAGGAATCATTTTCTCTGCTTCCTTTCAGTTATTATGTTTTTTCCGGAATTGAATTTATTGGGGGACACATCGGTGAATAAAATGAAATGAAATGCAATAGGATAAAATGAAAGGTGCATTGTGGATGAAAAGGGGCCACATATTGCCCTGCCCAGCTTGACTCAGTGGATAGAGCGTCAGACTTAACTGTACGATAAATGAATACTTATCTTTTTTATATATATTTTATTGATTTTTTACAGAGAGGAAGGGAGAGGGACAGAGAGTTCGATAAATCGATGAGAGAGAACCATCGATCAGCTGCCTCCTGCACATCTCCTACTGAGGATGTGCCCCCAACCCAGGTACATGCCCTTGACCGGAATCGAACCTGGGACCTTTCAGCCCGCAGGCCCGCAGGCCAACGCTCTATCCACTGAGCGAAACCGGTTAGGGCGGGTCACATGTCTTTGGACTAGTGAATGACAAGAGGTAACTAGTCACTTCCCTTTTTTCCAGTGCTCTTGGGGCACAGCCCAGAGTCCCAGGGCAGAGACCACATTGTTACTGTTGTCATGTTAATTTTTGACCGCTCACTATCATTTTACAGCTTACCAAACCGCCCCCCCTCCCCCCTCCCCGCCCCTTTGCTGCTTTCTCCCACCTCCCTCATCTATCATCACTGGATTTCATGGAACCCACTGGTCAACAGCAGGAAAGAGTGTAGAACAGTGTTTGAAACCACTTACAAGTCTCATCCTTGGATGGTGATTTATAAAAATAGGTCAAAGACATGCTTGTGGACTTTGGGCTTTGCTGTGCTGTGTATCTATGCAGAGGCAGGGTGCTTTTAAACTCCTATATGATGACTTTAGTTTATCCTTCAGCCCTGGTCTGGCCTCCGGACTTTGTTATCTAGGCCTTGGAAAGGCCTCCTCCCTGCCTTGAAAAGAATAGATTTTTAATTCCTTGAGATTCTGCTTCCCGGCAATTGCCAACAGTCTGGTTCAAATAAACTCATTACAGAAATTATTTACAGGTTTGCGTGTTTCTCAGGTTAATGGTATGGAACTCCAAGAAAACACACACACCCCACACACACCACACCCCACACCCCACACCCCACACACACACACACACATACATGCAAGTTTTTCAAGTGTACAACTCAACGAAACATCACCTGAATACAGCACCCAAAGTATAAAGTCTCTTTCTGTCACCATTTACCGCCCCCCCCCCCCCGTTTCTTTCTCGTTGGCTTTCTTTTGTGTTCCACCCTTCCACTACCCCCCACCACCCCAAATCTATGATTTTCAACGTAGGGAGGAGGCCTTTCTGTTGTAATGTACCCCTCGAATCACAGAAGGACGCCTCAAGAAGTCGAATTAAAGAGTCACATTTATTGCAATCCGGGACTATGAGGGGACATTCCCAAATCTCATAGCAATAAGATGGTGGCAAAACCAGACTTATATAGGCAAAAATCACAAAGGTATTGATTACATCCCAGGGTTTGGAATGAGGCACCTGGCTCGCAAAAACGCAGAATTAAGCATGTTAATTACAGTTTCGGGTCTCGGGGTCACTGAATTGACAGAAATACATTATCTAGAGCCTTTGGGTAACCTGGGTTAAACTTAGGCATGTTATCTAAATTACAGTTCTGGGTCTCCGGATCACTGAGTTGATAGAAACACATTATCTAGAGCCATCGAGGCACTTTAGAGTAATTGCACTGTCCTGGTCTTAGGACCACTGAGTCAACTGGAATGCACCACCTATGGCCACTAAAACAATTTAGGGCAATTGTGCTGTCCTGTTTCCCAGGTACAGAAGAATGTGCTTCGATAACCAGTAAGATCACAATCAATGGGATTGTCATTCAATCAATAAGGCATTCAATGAGTGGGATGATTTATACAATTCAGAAAATCAAAATAACCTGTCCATTGTTAAACAAAGCAAATAGGTACCATACTTCATTTCCAAGGCCTACAAACAAAGCAACAAAGCCAGGAAGCCATACAGGCAATAAACGATAACCTGGACCACATCTGCCACTGCCTATGTATATATATATATATATATATATATATATATATATATATATATATTCACCAGAAAGACCAAAGACAAGACAACAAGCAGGTGGGTGTGGGGAACATTGGTGCAATGTCATGTGGTTGTGGATTTTAGCGTGACTCGCCTTACGAATGACAAGAAAGTGTGGGGGTTGGGGGGGGGCGGCGCCCTGTAGTATGTGTGTTTGAAATGAGGTAAATCTGGATGAGGCCTTGTCCATGAAATGTACAAAATCAATCAATTTGGCCCTGGACCGGTGGCTCAGTTGGCTAGAGCGTCTTCCCTTATGCCACTGTTTGTGGTTTCGATCCCCAATCAGGGCACATACAGGAAGCAACAGAGCCCTGGCTGGTGTGGCTCAGTTGGTTGAGCGTCATGTTGCGCATTGAAAGGTCACTGATTCCTTTCCAGGTTTCAGGTTCAATTCCCAGCTGGAGTATGTATTGGAGGCAACTGATAGGTATTTCTCTCTCTCTCTCTCTCTCTCTCTCTCTCTCTCTCTCCTCCCCTCCCTCCCTCCCTCCCTAAAATCAATAATACACACACACACACACACACACACACACACACACACACACACATATATATATATATATATTTGTTGCTGTTAATCCTCACCCGAGGATATTTTTCCATTGATTTTTAGGGAGAGTGGAGGAGACAGGGCAAGACAGAGGGAAACATCGATGTGAGAGAAACACGTCAATTGGTTGCCTCCGACCAGGGCCAGGGCCCAAAGAACCTGCCACCAAGGCCCATGACCTTGGCCTGAATCGGACCTGGGACCCTTTGGTCCACAGGCTGGCCAACGCTCAATGCACTGAACCAAACAGGCTAGGGGAAAATATATATATATATATATATATATATATATATATATATATATATATATATTTACTGTACCCAGCCACGCATTGCTGTGGCTCAGTCTGGTTAAATGGAAAAGAAAGAAAAGAGAAAGCACACGTTTCTAATACGCTTAATTTCACAATGCCTGTGGGTATGCAACATTTTGTGTTGTTCCATTGTCTGTGCAGATATAGAGATTGTCTGGTTTGCCGACTCTAGAACACGCAACATATAATTGTCCATGTGAGAAGCAATCGACGTCTAGATCTAAACCGCACAATTCTAAAGATTGGCCCTGAGCTTTGTTAACGGTGATTGCAAACGCCAATCGAATCGGGAATTGCAATCTCTTAAATTGAAATGGCATATCCGTTGGAATCATAGGAATGCGAGGAATGAGGACATCTTCACCTTTGAAAGGTCCTGTCAAGATTGTTACTTCTATGACATTGCTCATTACTTTTTTTACTGCAAGCCGCGTGCCTGTCAAAGCTTTGGCTGGTTGACATTTCACAACATGGTAATTGGCGCGCCGATTTTCAATTGCAGTACATGCGGTGGCATCCCTGGCAGATCGAGTGAATTCAAAAATTCTGTTGGATAATTAATCGCTTCATCTGCTTCCACAACAGTGTCGACGGACTTGTATGTGACTGCCTCGCTTTGAATGTTAGACTGAATGATATTGTTAAGTCCATAGACGTCTTTGTTCTTGGCCGCAAGAATAGCTCGTTCACTCAGCCAATCGTGATTCTTACAATTGGTTTGAATATTGGGAAATACTTTTTCAAACAATTCTTCTTTTGACGTCACTAAATTGCAGAAGTTATGATGCAATGAAATTCGTCCTGAGGTCAGATCAACCGGCACCTTTCCGTTCCCAATTCCCAGCAATTGATGTGAGACTATCTCAGCTGATGGATCGTTTTGCAGCTGGACATGCATATTTGTGGTTAATTTTATCTGCAATTTATAATTGTAAACAGAAACATTGAAATGGAATCGTAAAATATTTAGTATAGCGTGTGTTGCTTTTACGTCCAACAGATGGCTCTGTTTTTCAAAAAAAGCATGTTTTTACCTGTCACAGGTGTGACATCTATATAATAGTAGGTATATAGGTATATAGAAACACACGAGTATTCGAATGCAACGTTGTGCCAAAATTTCAAAGCAATCGGTGAAGAACTTTCGGAGATTTAAGATTTTGAACAAACGAACATTTGCATTTTTATTTATATATATTTAAAAGCTACCGACGAATGAATAAACAACTTCTCTTTCTCCCTCCCTCTTCCTCCCCCCTCCTCTCCTCCCTTCCACTCTCTCTTTTTTTTCCCACTCTCTCAAAAACAAACAAACAAAAAAAAAAACTAGCCCTAGCTGGTTTGGCTCAGTGGATAGAGCCAAAAGGTCCCAGTTTCGATTCCTGTCGAGGGCACATGCCCGGGATTCGGGCTCGATCCCCAGTACGGGGTGTGTAAGAGGCAGCCGATCCATGATCCTCTCTTATCGTGGATGTTTCAATCTCTCCCTCTCCCTTCCTCTCTGAAATCAATAAAAAATATATATTTTAAAGAACACATCAAGCCCTAGCCGGTTTGGCTCAGCGGATAGAGCATCAGCCTGCGGACTGAAGGGTCTCGGGTTCCATTCTGGCCAAGGGCACATGCTCGGGTTGCAGGCTCAATCCCCAGAAGGGGGCGTGCAAGAAGCAGCCGATCCATGTTCCTCTCTCATCATGGATGTTTCAGTCTCTCTACCTCTCCCTTCCTCTCTAAAATCAACAAAGAAATACATTTTTAAAAAAAAAATACATCAGGAATCAGTGTAGAGCAGTGTTTGACAACACTTGGGAATCACTGCTAAAGAGCGATACACTGTAGAACAGTATTTGATACCACTTGGGATTCACTTCTAAAAGGCTGGAAACTTGCCGAAACCGGTTTGGCTCAGTGGATAGAGCGTCGGCCTGAGGACTCAAGGGTCCCAGGTTCGATTCCGGTCAAGGGCATGTACCCAGGTTGCCGGCACATCCCCAGTGGGAGATGTGCAGGAGGCAGTTGATTGATGTTTCTCTCTCATCGATGTTTCTAACTCTCTATCTCTCTCCCTTCCTCTCTGTAAAAATTCAATAAAATATATTTTTAAAAAAAATTTTTAAAAAAGGCTGGAAACTATATGAAAGTGTTTGAAAGCACTTTGAAATCACTGATCAACATCACAAACTGTGCAGAACAGCGTGTGGCAAAACTTGGGAATCACTGCTAAAGTGCAGTCAGTACACTGACAAATGGTAGGAAACGGTGCAAAAGTGTTTGAAAACACTTGGAAGTCACTGGTAGCGTTCTAAGATGCCAGAGAGGAAAATGTCACCGAGGCCAAAATCTTACCTCCACCTTCTTAGGGTTTGTGGAGGAGGCGGCCCTGAAAAATTCACCTGACACACGGGGGGGGGGGCGGGGGGGGCAGGGAGACATGAGGGCAACGTTTTCTTTCCCTCAAGTGTCTGATGTGACAAGGGGAGCGCTCCTAAGGAGACCGTGGAAGAGCCGCATCCACGCTTTTTCAGACTGGGTTGAAAAGAGAGGGGCGATTGTGGGCAAGCCACTTAGTAGGCGGGGAGGCGAAAGGAGAGATGAGGGAGGCCCGTTCCTACAGATTCCTCTGCCTCTCAGCTGGCTTCCTGCCTAAAGTGCAAAAAACGAGTCCCCGTGTGCGCTCGTCGCCGTCTCTCCCCCCACCCCCGCCCCCTCCATCTTTATGTCCAGTTGGAGTCTTTTTTGCCATCTGGCCACTTTGGAATATTGTCTCTGGCTCGCCTGAGCGGCTGCGGTGGCGGCATAGTCACTTCAGGAAGGAAAGGAGAAGATCGGCTTGGTTCCAGGCACCGAATTGTGGCAGAGGCAGGAGGGCGGGGGGGTCGGGGGGACGGGGGGGACGGACAGGAGTCATTCGCTGAGCGGGCCCCCAACGTATTTCTAAGACAGTGAGCGACTCTGGTAAGGGCATGCGGTAGGAGGAGAGCAGCTGGAGTTCTGTTTGTTGGCTGGGGGCTTGCAGGGGATGGGGAGGGCCTGGGGTCCGTTTGCTCCTTTGTTGATGTCATTTTCTTTCTTTCTTTCTTTCTTTCTTTCTTTCTTTCTTTCTTTCTTTCTTTCTTTCTTTCTTCTTTCTTTTTCTTTCTTTCTCTTTCTCTTTTTTAAAACAAAGGTGAAGAACTCTTCGGGTGGAGGTATTTCTGCAAAAAAGTCTGGCAGGACAGGACATGGGGGTATGCGGGCCAGGCCAGGCCATTGACCAGAAAACGCAAAGGATCTGTAGTGGGTCTGACTAGCACCCTTCCTTTAAGAAACAGGAATACAGGGGAGTTTCTCTCGGGGTCCCTCCCTCTCCCCTCCCCCCCACCCCCGCCACACACACACACACACACACACACACACACACACACACACACACTCACACACACTCACACTCACACACAGTGACACCCGAGTAGCAAGAGGTTTCCAGAATGAACTGAATTCCAGGGCCTAGCCAGGCAGCCACGCCGCACCAAGGGAAAGACCTTATAAAAAACGGCCGCCAGGTGGCGCGCGAACACCAGCGAGAACGTCAGTGGGGCGGCTCCGGGGCCGTGGGCCCGGGCCCGGCCCGGCCCGGGCGGGAGCCCCGCCGCCCGCTGTGTGTGTGTTTGGGGGGAGGAGGGGGGCAGGGGGCAAGGGTGGCCGATCCCCTCCCCGCGCCCACCTCTCCAGTGGGACCGTGTCGGCCCGGGCCCCTGGCGGGCGGCGGGGCGGCGGGGCGGGGCGGGGGCTCCACCACCTGAGGTTTGCCCAGGAAGGCCCCGTGCGTTCGCGCGCGCGCACCCACGCACACACACGGCCTGGCACCGGAAGGGGGACTGGAAAAGTTTTTTGGGGGGTGGGGCCTGACAGAGGACCGAGAGGACGTACCCAGAACACTTTTTGCGGGCCCGGGACCTTTAAAACCTCAACGGGTGGGGGGTGTGGGGGTGTGGGGGGTGGGGGGTGTCACGACTCTAAAGGCGGCGAGTATTCACGGGGCAACCACGGAGGAATCATTTTCTCTGTTTCCTTTCAGTTATTATTTTTTTTTCGGAATTGAATTTATTGGGGGACACATCGGTGAATAAAATGAAATGAAATGCAATAGGATAAAATGAAAGGCCTGGCCTTGCAAACTCAGACACCTCAAGTGACCACCCAGGATGTCCTGAATTTAAAAAAAAAAGAAAACTTGTTAAAGTAGAAAGCAGTGTATAGTGAGTGGGCAGTCAGGCCCTAGGCCCTAGGCCCGGTATCTCCCCTGAGAGAGATCACCTTTGAACTTACTGGCATCTGAGCCTATTGTCTTTCTATGCCTCTAAGTCCTAGAGTCTAGGATCACATGTCTTTGGAGTAGTGAATGTCCCGGTAACTAGTCACTTTCCTTTTCCCAGTGCCCTCAGGGCACAGCCCAGGGTCCCAGGGTAGAGACCACAAATTCCCTCATTGCTACTGTTGTATATTTTTTTAAAAAGCTAATACATAAGAAGCTTTGCATTGTGTGTGCTAGGGTGAGGGACTGGGGACTGCGGCATGGAAGGGTAACGGAATGTGGGAGGGGGAGGGACTGCGGCCTGGAAAAGGTTACCGATTGTGTCAATGTCAGGAACCGTGGCAGAGAAAAATTGCTGGATTGTCTTAGAAAACAATGTGTTATGATTAAATCCAGCCAGGTGTGACTCTGTTTACCTCCCCTCCGTTCTCATGAACTTTTTGTGAACTTCTAATGAAATGCTTTGTATTTTTTTTTAACACTGTTTTGCTATAAAGGATCATACTGCACCCTTGATCTCTGCCACATGCTCCGAATCTCCCAGAGGGGGAGATAGGTGCTGGGGTCCACTGGCCAGCTTAATAACAGGCTTTTAAATTTAGATTCTGAGTCGGTGGTCTAGCTCGTTGAGCCAACCCATAACATTGTGGATGAAAAGGGGCCACATGCTAACCTGACCCACTCGGGAGAGGCCTGGCCTTGCAAACTCAGACACCTCAAGTGACCACCCAGGATGTTCTGAATTTAAAAAAAAAACAAAAACTTTTTAAAGTAGAAAGCAGTGTATAGTGAGTGGGCAGTCACGCCCTAGGCCCGGTATCTCCCCTGAGAGAGATCACCTTTGAACTTACTGGCATCTGAGCCTATTGTCTTTCTATGCCTCTAGGTCCTAGAGTCTAGGATCACATGTCTTTGGAGTAGTGAATGTCCCGGTAAATAGTCACTTTCCTTTTCCCAGTGCCCTCAGGGCACAGCCCAGGGTCCCAGGGTAGAGACCACAAATTCCCTCATTGCTACTGTTGTATATTTTTTTAAAAGCTAGGGAAGAATGAATAAACAAGTGGAAAAACAATTCTCTCTCTCTCTCTCTCTCTCTCTCTCTCCCCCTCCCTGCCCCCTCCCTCTCCCTTTCACTCTCTCTTTAAACAACAACAACAACAACAACAACAACAAAAGGCCCTAGCCGGTTTGGCTCAGTGGATAGAGCGTCAGCCTGCGGACTCAAGGGTCCCGGGTTTGATTCCAGTCAAGGGCATGTACCTTGGTTGCAGGCACATCCCCAGTGGGGGGTATGCAGGAGGCAGCTGATGGATGTTTCTCTCTCATCGATGTTTCTAACTCTCTATCCCTCTCCCTTCCTGTCTGTAAAAAATCAATAAAATATATTTTTAAAAAAATAATAATAATAAATTAAAAAAAAAAAAAAGATTGACCTTTGTCAGGGAAGGTAGCGGCCTAGGACGTGACTACTCACCATCACTGTTTGTTGAACTTTTAATTTCTATCCATGGATGGATGGATGGATGGATGGATGTGTCCTCCCTCCCTCCTTTCCTCCCTCCCCCCCTCCACCCACCCGCCCGCTCACCCGCTTTCCACGGGAAATCGTCAGTCTCATATCACACACACACTCACTGGTGATTTCACTCGCTGCCTCCTTGCTCCCCCGTGAGAAAGAGGAAGGAAAATGGACAAACCTGAAAGAGCCCCACAGGCGGCAACTGTGAACCAAGTGCACGCACATGTGTGCGTGTGTTGCATTGGTCAACAACGTAAGAAATCCTCCAACCTGTGCAGAATTTCTGTGAGTGTCTTTCAGACAAACTGTCCACAAATGTCGCACGCACGCCGGGAAGCACTATCTCAGCGAACGGTTGGAGAGGATGTTCCCAAGAATGGCAATGTCGCCCCCCCCCCCCCCCGCCTTATTTTATACACTCCAATCCAAAGAGGAGCGGGTTACATGAAATCCACTGGTGACATTTGAGGAACGTGGGAGAAAGCAAAGTGGGCCAACCTCTGGGATTGGATGCAAAGTAAAATGATGGACACAGACTTCTTTTACCTACGTGGGTGGGTGTAGGATAGCTCATATAGTCAATCATGAACTCGGTCATCGTGATGGGGTTTGTGATATTCACAGAGCCGTGCCTGTGATTCCAGGGCTCCAGAAAAGATGGAAAATCCCCTTGACTTTTCAAAGATGTGTGATTGTGGATGCAAGAAAGAAAGAAAGCGACAGACAGGCTCAGTCCAGGTAAAGATGGACCTCTGTCAGGGAAGATGCCGGCCTAGGACAGGATCACCCACCCCAAACTGACGTTAGCCTTGTAAGGCCACCATGCATGGCCTCCCCTGAGCTTCTCAAGTTTAGTACAGTATGTGGTCCTTTTCACCAGCACCAGCACCAGCACCAGCACCACCACCACCACCCCCAACCCCACCACCACCACCACCACCCCCAACCCCACCACCACCACCACCACCACCCCCACCCCCCCCACCCCCCCCCCCACACACACACACTGAGTCCTCTCATGGGGCGAACCAATCCTGACTCTAAAGTCCTGATCCTGACCCCGGGAGTTGTATTAAAAATCAAGCTAAAGGAGTGTGAATGTAAACTGTAGGCTTATCAAAGGTTCAAAGGAGGTCTGTGTTTACCACCATTGAAAGAAAACAAACCAAGAAAGAGATCAAGGGTGGGTCAAAACATCCTCTCTGGGACTGGGAGGGAGAGAGTTCCTGCATCTGTCCAAGAGGGTCATCTGCAGTGTGAAAAGCCAGGGTTCAGCAACAGGGGATATTTTCTTCCTCTCAGGGATCATGAAAAGCATCCACGACAGTAAGGGGGTGGGTTTGGGGTGGGTGCTGTCATTGAAAAGGCAAGGCGAGCAGGGAGATCTCGATTCCGGTCAAGGGCTCATGCCTGCCCAGGTCACGGGCTCGAGCCCCACTAGGGGGCATGCAGGAGCTGGCCAATCCATAATTCTCTCTCATGGATGATGTTTCTATCTCTCTTCCTCCCTCTCCCTTCCTCTCTGAAATCAACAAAAAATACATCTTTAAAAAAAAAGAAGTATGTGTCTATCATTTTACTTTTTTAAAAAAATATTTTTATTGATTTCAGAGAGGAAGGGAGAGAGAAAGAGAGATAGAAACATCAATGATGAGAGAGAATCGTGGATTGGCCGTCTCCTGCATGTCCCCCACTGGGGATCGAGTCCTCCACCCATGCACATGCCCTTGACCGGAATCAAACCAGGGAAGCTTCAGTCCCCAGGCTGACGCTCGATCCACTGAGCCTACAAGCCAGGGCTATCATTTCACTTTTTATCCAATCCCAGAGGTTTCCTCCGCCCGCCCCACCCCACCCCCCGCGGCCCCGCCACTCCCCACCCCACTCCACCCCACCTTTGCCTCCCTCCTTCCCTCCCTAATCTATCACCAGTGGATTTTCTGTAACCGGCTTTCATCTCCTCCTTGAATTGTCACGTATAAAACAAAGTCACACCCCGGCCGGTTTTGGTCAGTGGGTAGAGCATCGGCCTGGGGGACGAAGGGGTCCTGGGTTCGATTACAGTCCAGGGAGCAGGCCCGGGTTGGGGGCTCGATCCCCAGTAGGAGGTGTGCAGGGGGCAGCCGACCTGGTGATTCTCTCTCTCTCTCTCTCTCTCTCTCGACCTCCCTCCCTCTCCCTTCCTCTCTGAAATCTATGAAGATATATTAAAAAACACACACACAATGACAACAACAACACAAAGGTATTATTCCACCTCCGTGGAGTAAAAAGTATACTTGTACAATGTTTTGTACTTGTGTTTCGTGCTATTAAAACACGGACGTTAAAACGGGGGATTTGGAGCGGCGGTGAGAGGATAAAAGGGAGGGATTGACCTTTGCCGTTTCAAAATGGCAGCTGCCGCCCTAACTGGTTTGGCTCAGTGGATAGAGCATCGGCCTTCAGACTGAAGGGTCCCGGGTTCGACTCTGGTCAAGGGCATGTACCTTGGTTGTGGGCACATCCCCAGTAGGGGGTGTGCAGGAGGCAGCTGATTGAGGTTTCTCTCTCTTTGATGTTTCTAATTCTCTATCCCTCTTCCTTCCACTCTGTAAAAAAATCAATAAATTATATATTTTTTAAAATGGCGGCGGCTGCCAAGTCACTGGAGCCAAGATGGCGGCTGCCTCCTTGCACGCCGCGGCCCCCCGCCGCTCCTCCCCCCCCCCCCACCCCCCCACCCCCCCCCCCCCCCCGGGATGGAGTCCACACCACAGGCAGGTGCCCTTCTCTGGACTCGAACCCGGGACCCTTCCGTCCACAGGACGACTCTCTAACCTCTGAGACAAATCAGTTAAGGCTAAAACTCCCTACTTTGACAGAAAGGATGACTCCTTTATTCCCACACAACTGTGGACGACGAAAGGGGCCACATGCTAACCTCGCGAGCTCAGGGAAGGGCTGCGTGGCGGTCTTGCAGACTGAAAGGCCTAAAGCGACCACAAGTCTAGTCTGAAGGGAGACTGTTACTAAGAGCAGTTGTGGTGGCTGGTCGCGTCTGAGGCCAGAGTCTTCCCTGACAAGGTCAGTGTTTACCTTAAGTGAACCTATGGTCCTTTTGCATCTAACACAACATAACTCTGGAATGTCAGGGGAACTTGTAACATCCCGCCGTCCCCGCCCCGCCCCGCCCCGCCTCCACCCCCTTCCCCTTCCCCCACCCCACCCCACCCCACCCCACCCGCACAAGCAAATGCGCCTGGGGGCTCTGCAGGACAGAGACCATAAATTCCTTCATTGCTATTGTTATCAAGTGTATTGTTGCCTGTTAACTATCTATCCTGCACCCACCTCAGGAAAAGAAGTAGGTGAGGCCCTGGCCGGTTTGGCTCAGTGGGTGGAGCCAAAGTCAGCCTGCGGCGGACCTTAGGGTCCCGGGTTCGATTCGGGTCCCGGGCGCATGCCCGCCCGGGTCATGGGCTCGAGCCCCACTAGGGGGCGTGCAGGAGGCGGCCAATCCAAGATTCTCTCTCATTGATCAGGTTTCTATCTCTCTCCCATCCTCTCTGAAATCAATAAAAATATATTTTACAAAAAAGAAGTATGTGTCTATCATTTTACTTTTTATCCAATCCCAGAGGTTCCCCCGACCCCCACCCCCTTTGCTTTCTCCCACCTCCCTCCCTCCCTCCCTCCCTCATCTATCACCAGTGGGTTGTCTGTAACCCAGTTACATCTCCTCCTTGGATTGTCGTGTATAAAACAAAGTGCCGCCCCGGCCTGTTTTGGTCAGTGGGTAGAGCATCGGCCTGGGGACCCGAAGGGTCCGGGGTTCCATTCCAGTCAAGGGCGCAGGCCCGGGTCACGGGCTTGATCCCCAGTAGGGGGTGTGCAGGAGGCAGCCGATGGGTGATTCTCTCTCATGGTAGATGCTCCTATGGCTCTCTCTCCCTCTCCCTTCCTCTCTGAAATCAATGAAGATATATTTTAAAAAGCCACACAAATGTATTATTGCACTTCCATGTAGTGAAAAGCATACTTGTACAATGTTTTGTACTTGCATTTTGTGTTATTAAGACAGTGCTGGGCATGGGGGGGGGGGGGGGGGGGGGGGGAGTGCTGGACCGGCCCCGGGTGGAGGGGGTGGGGCGCCAGCGAAGATGCCAAACTTTCGGGGTGGGGGGAACGGCGCCGGTGGACTGCACGCAGAAGAGCATGCAGTCAGATTTGGCCTTCTTCAGGTTCCCGAGGGATCCGGCCAGATGCCAGAAGTGGGTGGGAAATTGTAGGAGAGCAAACTTAGAAGATAAAACACCTGAACAACTCAATAAACAATATCGATGATGTGCCAAACACTCTGAGACCTCTATGATCTGTAGAACTAGTCCTTCCTTATAGGACAGTTCTTCGAGATAATGTAATACCAACAATAGGTGATCTTACCAGTCATTTGAACAATCCACATAGTAGACATAGAAAACGAATAAAAGAATTGAGCGAAGATGAAATCAGGACATGGAAACAGGAAAAAAAATTGACAAAACTTCTGAACAGGAACAAAAACAAACATAGAGCGATCAACAACAGCCTTGCTCAGAACTCCAATACAGAAGGGGGTGAAGAACAGGATGAAGACACTTTACCTTTAACCCTTGAAGAGAAAGTAAACAAAAGAATACTTTAAAATCTTTATTTGCAGTTTTGATTCTTATGGGAAAACAAAAGATACCTCTAGATCAGCGGTTCTCAACCTGTGGGTCGCGACCCCTTTGGGGGTCGAACGATCCTCTCACAGGGGTCGCCTGAGACCATGGGAAAACACATGTATAATTGCATATTGTTTTTTGTGATTAATCACTATGCTTTCATTATGTTCAATCTGTAACAATGAAATTGGGGTTCACCACAACATGAGGAACTGTATTCAGGGGTCGCGGCATTAGGAAGGTTGAGAACCACTGCTCTAGATGGACATGAAGCTGATGAAATCCCAGAAGGCCTCTTCACTCCCGATAACTTTCAGGCAGGCAGGCAGGCAGGCAGGCATGCAGGCACTGTCGGAGTGCCCGATAAATTCTGGTGAAGAGGTTCTCTCTGAGAAAGCCCTTTGAGACCACAGCAGTCAACGCACCGTTCTGTTCAAAAGTACAAGCAGAAGCAGATGCTAGAGATCCGTGAGAGCCGCATTCGGGGAAGGAACGCTCAGGGGAGTGAGAGACTCTCCCTTCTTTTCCATGGCCCCTGACAGAGGGATGGACGCACGCACGTAGTGGACACAGCAGGGGAAGAGCACCTGCCCGCGTTGGTGAGGCTTGCTGACGAAGCTCGTGACCTGAGAGAGGAATCTGTGGGTTTCCTGCCTTCCGAAGCCGCTGCCGAAATTTTGGCTGTGACATTTCCCACGACGAGACCCGAGAAGTGGGGATTACGCATGGAATATTGTCGTGGCCAGGCTTACATTGTGTCCAGTGGCTTTCCTTCCAAAATGAAAGCTGTTGCTTCTAGACTTTTGGAGAAACATCCCTCCCCAAGCTGTCCACACACTCTGCTCTTCCCTGTGCCTGAAGTCCGAGGTGGGCCAGATCGGTGCCTGTCACGGGAGCGTCTGTTGCGTTTGGAACAGTGGAGGAAGTTTGATCTTTTTTCCATCCGTCACCACAACCGCTTTTAGAGCTTGACAGTGTCGCTTCTGTCCTCTTCCAGAACAATGAAGAAAGCGAGAAAGAACTGAAGGAAATGTGCCATTCTCAGCGGGCGGGCAGGCACGATGCTTTTGAAATTGTAGTGGAGCTCCTGCGAGCGCTTGTTTTCTGTGTAGGCGGTATACATGAGGACACACATAGTAGATGGGAAAACTGTACAGCGGGCCGAGCATTCGCACTCTGCAGTGCAGCAACAGATTTTGATTTCGTGGTTACCATTGTTGTTCTTAAAAACGTTCTACCTTTCACAGGAGCCTCTGGGAAAAATCTCCAGGGTCAGACCTCTGATGTCTTCTCTGCAGCCAGTAGCTCGACTGCAGGCGCTGCATTCGCTACATGAAGTGATGGAAGATATTGAAGTTTATTGTGAATTTTGGTTTGAGGAAGCCACCGATTTGGCAACCACACTTGCTATTCTGATGAAGCTCCCCGGGAAGCTCCGCAGAGCTCAGCAAGGGCACCTGGAGTCTCAGCCGACTTCCGAGAGGTGCTATAAAGAGCCTCTAAGCGTCACAACAGTGGAACACATTGTTCAGGAACTGAAAGAGATAGTCTCAGAACAGTTCCTCCAAAGCTCTTCAATGCTGATCTCTGGTCCCCTCTGTCACGGGACGGCTCAAATTCAATACGCCGGAGGAGCACCAGGCTGACATGTACGGCAGCGACTTACCCAATCCCGATGCAGCACTCTCGGCTGAGCTGCGTTGTTGGAGAATCAAGTGGAAACCCAGAGGAAAAGATATAGAGCTCCCATCCACCATGGCCCCCTCCACCTGCCAGACATCAAGTTTTTTCCTCATGTTTATACATTGCTAAAGGTCCTACGAATTCTCCCTGTGATGAAGGTTGAGAACGAACGCTATGAAAACGGTCGAAAGCGCGTCTCAAAGCACACCCGAGGAACACTTTGACAGGGCAAAGGTCAAGTAGCTTAGCTTTGCTTAACATGCATTTCGATGTGAAACACGATTTGGATTTAACGGTGGACACATACATCAAAGTCTACACAACTAAGTCAGAGCTTCCTACAGATAATTCCGAAAGTGTCGGAAATACCCGAGGGACTTTTAAAATGCGTTCTCTCTTATATCTGATATTGAAAAAAAATCTGAGAAATTTGAAAGGAAACAGAGAAAAGCTGTAAGATATAGGTGGGTCACTTAATCACTGGATCTCTTGGGTAGAGTAGCCACTGATCCTCTCCTTAAATGGCCCCGGTGTGAACTCTCATGCTTTGGAGAACGAACTGTTGTTCTTCCAGAGGGCGGCAGGCATCATCGGAAGCGCCACGTTGCACTTCTGCGTGATCTCTGCCGATGGCACTTTGGGCTTGTTTTAGTGAGGTCATTGCAGACATCACATTCATTGTCACAGTTGTTGGGCATTGAGTTATCAGTTCTTTGAAGAAATAAATTTTGAGAAGGTGTGGGAGGAACCTGTTTCATAAAATTGTGCAACGAAGCTCACGACTAACCTCTGACTAGCAGGAGTTTTAAGTGTGCTACGAGAAATCTGTAACCAACAGTGAAATGACCAGCTAGTGAAAGAAACGTGAGCTTGCCAGACAAGGATTTCGGTGTGGATTTTTGTCTTTATTCGATGATCTTAAACAAATGACTGTGAAACATTGAGGAAAGAACCCGCCATCCTTACACCCACATCTGGGTGTCGCTGTTTACATTCCTTTGTTGAGCCTATATCCTCATAAGCTTTTTAGCAAGAATATGTGGCGCACTTCCGTTTCACGGTCAAGACAGGATCAGAGGCCATGGATCCTGACAACAGATCGGTCTGTTTCATTCCGTCTTTTTCCGTGGTTACATCTACTGCCGCGTCTCGATTTATAAGGGAAACCGAGACAACCGACAAGAATGCGTTTTGTAGTTGGTCTAGGAATACAGAAAACATCGCTGTCATTTTCGGTGAAGAAAGTCAATTTTGTACAGTCTATGTCAACATAAATAAAATGTAAATTTGTTTAATGGAAAAACAAAACAGCGAAATTAAAACGGGGGGGGGGGGGGGGGGAGGAGGGGGAGGCGGGTGGAGAGGATAAGAGAGAGGGCGGCTACCAAGCCCCTGGAGCCAAAAGAGAAGCTGCCTAAACTCCCTTCTTTGACAGAAAGGATGACTCCTTTATTCCCACACAACTGTGGACGACGAAAGGGGCCACATGCTAACCCGACGAGCTCAGGGGAAGGCCTGCCTGGCGGTCTTGCAAACCGAGAGGCCTAAAGCCACCGCAGGGATGGTCTGAAGGGAGACTGTTACTGAGAGCAGTAGTGGTGGGTAGTCCCGTCCTACCTAGGCCGGAGTCTTCCCAGACCAGGTCAGTGTTTACCTTAGCATCTAAGACACAACATACCTATGCCATAAAATGTCAGAGGAACTTGGAACATCTCGCCGTCCCCGCCCCGCGCCCTCCCCCCCCCCCCCCCCCCCTCCCCACACAGACACAAGCAAATGCGCCTGGGGGCTCTGCAGGACAGAGACCATAAATTCCTTCATTGTTATTGTTATCACGTGTATTGTTGCCTGTTAACTATCTATCCTGCACCCACCTCAGGAAAAGAAGTAGGTGAGGCCCTGGCCGGTTTGGCTCAGTGGGTAGAGCCGAGGTCAGCCTGCGGCGGACCTTAAGGTCCCGGGTTCGATTTTGGGTCCCGGGCGCATGCCCGCCCGGGTCACAGGCTCGAGCCCCACTAGGGGGCGTGCAGGAGGCGGCCGATCCAAGATTCTCTCTCATGGATGAGGTTTCTCTCTCCCTCCCTCTCCCTTCCTCTCTGTAAAACATCAATAAAATAAATAAAAAGAAGTGTGCGTCTATCATTTCAGTTTGTATTCAATCCCAGAGGCCGCCCCCCCCCCCCCCCCCCGCGCCCCACTTTGGTACCTCCATCGCTCCCTCCCTCCTTCATCTATCACCAGTGGATTTCCTGTAACCCACTTATGTCTCCTCCTTGAATTGGATTGTCACGTATTAAACAAAGTGACGCCCCGGCCGGTTTGGGTCAGTGGGTAGAGCATCGGCCCGGGGACCGAAGGGGTCCTGGGTTCGATTACAGTCAAGGGCGCAGGCCCGGTTGTGGGCTCGATCCCCAGGAGCGGGTGTGCAGGAAGCAGCGGACGGGTGATCCTCTGTCATCCTGGACGTCTCTATCGCTCTCTCCCTCTCCCTTCCTCTCAGAAATCAATAAAAATGTATTAAATAATAATTTAGAAAAAAGAATGAATAAAACAAAGTGAAAAACAGCCATTCTCCGGAGCATTGTCCAAACCCCTTGCGGTTCTGCTTCCCGGCAAGTGTGGACAGTTTGACTCAAGCCAGTGATGCCAACTTACTTGGTTGTTGGTTTTTGTGGGGGTGGGTTTTTGTTGTTGTTGTTGTTTTTTTTAGGAGGGTCACGTGTATGTAGACTTCAGTGAGCCAGAGACTGAACCAAAAGGGGAGAATGATGATTTTTATTTTTTTTAAATGTATTTTATTTATTTATTTTTTTACAGAGAGGAAGGGAGAGGGATAGAGAGTTAGAAACATCGATGAGAGAGAAACATTGATCAGCTGCCTCCTGCACACTTCCTACCGGGGATGTGCCCACAACCAAGGTACGTGCCCTTGACCGGAATCCAACCTGAGACCTTTTAGTCAGCAGGCAGATGCTCTATCCACTGAGCCAAACCAGTTAGGGCTCCATAAGCTAGAATATGCGGAACACTTCCGTTTCACGGTCAAGACAGGATCAGAGGCCATGGATCCTGACAACAGATCGGTCTGTTTCATTCTGTCTTTTTCCGTGGATACATCTACTGCCGCGTCTCAATTTATAAGCGAAACCTAGACAACCTACAAGAATGCGTTTTGTAGTTTACCTAGGAAGAATACAGAAAACATAGCTGTTATTTTCGGTGAAGAAAGTTAATTTTGTACAGTTTATTTCAACATAAATGAAATGTGAATTTGTTTAAAAGAGAAACAAAGCAGCGAAATTAAAACGGGGGTGGGGGGGGGGGGGTGTGGAGAGGATAAGAGGGAGGGGTTGACCTATGCCATTTCGAAATGGCGGCGGCCAAGTCCCTGGAGCCAAAATGGAGGCAGCCTAAGCTCCCTTCTTTGACAGAAAGGATGACTCCTTTATTCCCACACAACTGTGGACGACGAAAGGGGCCACATGCTAACCCGACGAGCTCAGGGGAAGGCCTGCCTGGCGGTCTTGCAACCTGAAAGGCCTAAATCGACCGCAGGGATGGTCTGAAGGGAGGCTGTCACTAAGAGCACTTGTGGTGGGTAGTCGCGTCCTAGGCCTGAGTCTTCCCTGACCAGGTCAGCGTTTACCTTAACTGAACCTATGGTCCTTTTGCATGTAAGACAACACACCTCTGAAATGTCAGAGGAGCTTGTAACATTAGCCCCCCTACTCTCTCCCCCTCCCCCCACCTCCGCGCCCCCCCCCCCCCCACACACACACACAAGCAAATGCCCCTGGGTGCCCTGCAGGAAAGAGACCATAAATTCCTTCATTGTTATTGTTATCACGTGTATTGTTGCCTGTTAACTATCTATCCTGCACCCACCTCAGGAAAAGAAGTAGGTGTAGCCCTGGCCGGTTTGGCTCAGTGGGTAGAGCCGAGGTCAGCCTGTGGCAGACCTTAAGGTCCTGGGTTCGATTCGGGGCCAGGGAGCATGCCCACCCTGGTCACGGGCTCGAGCCCGACTATGGGGCATGCAGGAAGCCGCCGATCCCCGATTCTCCCTCATCAATGATGTTTCTCTCTCCCTCCCTCTCTGCAATCAATAAAAATGTATTTTTTAAAAAAGAAGTATGCATCTATCATTTTGCTTTATATCCAATCCCAGAGGTGTACCCCCACTCCCCACCCCACCCCCCCTTTCCTCCCTCCCTCCCTCCCTCCCTCCCTCCCTCCCTCCCTCCCTCCCTCATCTATCACCAGTGGATTTCCTGTAACCCACGTATGTCTCCTCCTTGGATTGGATTGTCACGTATAAAACAAAGTAACGCCCCAGCCGGTTTTGGTCAGTGGGTAGAGCATCGGCCTGGAGACCGAAGGGTCCCGGGTTCAATTTCAGTCAAGGGCACAGGCCCGGTTGTGGGCTCGATCCCCAGTAGCGGGTGTTTCTATCGCTCTCTCCCTCTCCCTTCCTCTCAGAAATCAATAAAAATGTATTAAATAATAATTTAGAGAAAGAATGAATAAAACACAGTGAAAAACAGCCATTCTCCGGAGCATTGTCCAAACCCCTTGCGGTTCTGCTTCCCGGCAAGTGTGGACAGTTTGGCTCAAGGAAACTCATGAAAGTTCTCTACGGGTTTGCATGTTTTTCCGTGAACACGACGTATACACCTGCTGGTTTCTGAGGGCGAGGCAACAGAGTCTGTCCATGAGGTCCGCTGTGAAAGGGTAGAGGCGTCTGTTTCTGCTGTCAGAAGCCAGGTCACCCTTAGGAAGAGTGTAGAAAACAACAACAACAAAAGACAGAAATTGGATTTACCAAGAGAAAACACACAGAAGCGAACCGAGGGATGCTCCGAGGACTGTGAGAGGGAATCTCCCCTTCTCCTCACTCATACCGCTTTTGGAAAAACGGCAATGATCCTAAGAGGTGAAGGTCCTGAAGCTCTCGGAGACGCCGACCGACCGACCGGCCGGGGCTACTTTCCCCGTTCTTAACCCTACCCAACCAAGTCTCCCTCTCCCTGGGAGTCAAGCTTGTGTGCCCACAGCGGTAGGTAGGGGTACCCCACCGACCGACCGACCGACCGACCGACAGACGGCTGTTTTAAAATCAGAACCTGTCCCCTTTCAATGAGGGCATGGGACAGGGGCAACCTATATTTTCCTGCTCAAATCGTCCCCAATTCACCTGATAGGGACTCAGAGGTTTGTCTCTGTCTGTCTGCATGTCTGTCTTTAAGCCAGTGACGCCCACATATGTTGGTTGTTGGTTTTTGTGGGGTTTTATTAGAAGGGTCGTGTGTTTGTAGACTTCAATGAGCCAGAGACTGAACCAACAGGGGAGAATGTGATGGTTTTTATTTTTTTAAATATACTTTATTTATTTATTTATTTATTTATTTTTACAGAGAGGAAGGGAGAGGGATAGAGAGTTGGAAACATCGATGAGAGAGAAACATCCATCAGCTGCCTCCTGCACACTCCCTACTGGGGATGTGCCCGCAACCAAGGTACATGCCCTTGACCGGAATTGAACCCGGGACCCTTGAGTCCGCAGGCTGACGCTCTATCGCAGTGATGGCGAACCTATGACACAACTCATTTTTTTTTTTTTTTGGTTGATTTATTCTTTGTTAAATGGCATTTAAATATATAAAATGAATATCAGAAATATAAGTCTTTGTTTTACCATGGTTGCAAATATCAAAAAATTTCTATATGTGACAGGGCACCAGAGTTAAGTTAGGATTTTTCAAAATGCTGGCACGCCGATCTCAAAAGGTTCGCCATCGCTGCTCTATCCACTGAGCCAAACCGGTTAGGGCAAGAATGATGATTTTTAAAAAGGGAACATCCCGAGAGGAATCTCACCTGGAGATGGACTAAACGTATGTCTGTTTGCCAACAGTCCTTTCTCCATGATGAACTTCCACGACAGAGCCCGAGCGACCCGATTCATGGGGGACCCTCCCCGCTCAGAATGGCCCCAAGCAGCCCCAGAGGCTGGCAGAGACGCCTCTCACTCTCGCCTCTCACTCTCGGCTCGGCTCGGCTCGGCTCGCTACCCATGTGTCTCCGTAGATGGGGAACCGGGCCGCGTTCCCTTGAGAGTCCCCTGACCTGAGGGCTGAGAGGAAGGGAGCGCTGGGGTGGGGGATGGGGAGTAGGGGGTGGGGTATGGAGCAAGCGGGAGGGGAGGAGGGAGGTCAGGGCGATTCATTCCAATGGATCTCACTCCAGGGCTTGCTTCATTCAAATGCAGAAAGCTCTCCGGTGACGTCAGGGCCTCGGACCTCCCTCGCCTCGGGCTTCTCCGAGTTCCCCCACCCTCAGGCCGGCAGCTCACCAACTTCAGGGAGGGAGGGAGGGAGGGAGGGAGGGAGGGAGGGAGGGAGGGAGGGAGGGAGGCTGTTGGAGAAAACCGGCCCGGCCTGTCCGGGTGGGAAAGAGTGCCCTCTATCGGCCAACCCAGGAACCAGCCCTCACCCGTTTAGGAATCCCGCGAGGGGGGGTGGGGAGCGAGAGGGAGGGGTTTGAGGGGCGTGAGTCCAGGGTCCAAGGCGAAGGTCAACAGTAGATCTCGGCGTCTTAGATCCCCTAGGAGGAGAGACATAGGTGGGAGTGGAGCGATGAGGGTCGCGGGAGGCCTGGTGAGGGATGATTTGACTCAATAACCCCGGGTCACCAGACCGGCCAGCACACTCTGCTCCAGTTGCCGGTTTTGATCATCCATCCCTCCACCCCCACCCCCCACCGCACACACCGCTCCAAGTGTGCCACTCACGACAGACACCCTTTTATCATTCATCTTTAACTTCCCCGTGGATGGATGGATGGATGGATGGATGGATGTGTGAACATCAAAAAAGATTCAAATCTGTGGAGAATGTCTGTGAGTTCATTTGAGGCAATTGCCAGGAAGCAGATTCTCAACATAATGGGATAACACTCTGTAGAATGGAGGGTGTGTGTGTTTTAACCTTGTTGTATACATGTCAAGCAAAAGAGGAGATGTAAGTGGGTTACATGAACTCCGTTGGTGATAGATGAGGGAGGCCAGAGAAGGCAAAGCGGGGGTGGGGGTGGGGGGGCAGGAAACCTCTGGGATTGGATAAAAATTAAAATAAAATGACAGACACATACTTCTCTTACTTAGGTTGGCGTAGGATAGGTAACAGTCAGCAACGTACTCAATAAAAATAAGGGGATTTAAAAAGGAAAATTACACCCTAGCCGGTTTGGCTCAGGGGAGATAGAGCGTCGGCCTGCAGACTAAAGGGTCCCAGGTTCGATTCAGGTCAAGGGCACATGCACGGGTTGCGGGATGGATCCCCGGCGCCGCCGCCCGCTCCCCCCCCACCCCCCACCCCACCTCCCAGGAGGGGGTGTGCAGGAAGCAGTGGATCCATGATTATCTTTCATCATTGATGTCTCTCTCTCTCTCTCTCTCTCTCTTTCCCCCCATCTTTGAACTCAATAAAAACACTATAAAAAAGAAAGATTGACCTTTGTCAGGGAAGGTAGCAGCCTAGGACATGACTACTCACCATCACTGTTTGTTTGTTAAACTTTTAATTTCTGTCCATGGATGGATGGATGGATGGATGGATGGATGGATGGATGGATGAGTGGGTGGATGGATGTGTCCTCCCTCCCTCCCTCCCTCCCTCCCTCCGCCCACCCGTCCGCTCACCCGCTTTCCACGGGAAATCCTCAGTCTCATGTCACACACTCACTGGTGATTACACTCGCTGCCTCCTTCCTCCCTGTGAAAAAGAGGAAGTTAAATGGACGAACCTGAAAGAGCCCCACAGGTGGCAACCGTGAAGCAAGTGCACACACATGTGTGCGTGTGTGGCATTTGTCAACAATGTAAGAAATCCTCCAACCTGTGCAGAATTTCTGTGAGTGTCTTTCAGCCAAACTGTCCAGAAATGTCGCTCGTACGCCGGGAAGCACAATCTCAACGGCGGGAGATGATGTTCCAAAGAATGGCAATGTCGGCCCCCTTATTTTATACACTCCAATCCCAGGAGGAGACCGTACGTGGGTTACATGAAATCCACTGGTGACATTTTAGGGAGGCGGGAGAAAGCAAAGCGGGCAATCCCCCCCCCCCCCCGCCACCCCCCCCCCCCCCCCCACACACACACACACACACAGGAGTCCTCTCATGGGGCGAACCAACCGTGACTCTAAAGTCGTGATCCTGACCCCGGGAGTTGTATTAAAAATCAAGCTAAAGGAGTGTGAATGTAAACTGTAGGCTTATCAAAGGTTCAAAGGAGGTCTGTGTTTACCACCATTGAAAGAAAACAAACCAAGAAAGAGATCAAGGGTGGGTCAAAACATCCTCTCTGGGACTGGGAGGGAGAGAGTTCCTGCATCTGTCCAAGAGGGTCATCTGCAGTGTTGAAAAGCCAGGGTTCAGCAACAGGGGATATTTTCTTCCTCTCAGGGATCATGAAAAGCATCCATGACAGTAAGGGGGTGAGTATGGGGTGGGTGCTGTCATTGAAAAGGCTA
>NW_027223854.1:100000-102744 GCF_028538775.1 Myotis yumanensis
GGCGACCGCCCCCGGGCAGCAGCGAGGCGCGGGGGGGGGGGGGGGGTTGAAGGCGAGGCGGCGACGGCACGGGTGGGCGGAGCGGGACTCCGGGGCCACCCGGCGAGGTGAGTTGAGGACACGGTTCGCCGGGCGAGAAAGAACGAGAGAGAAAGGACGAGGCCGGGAAACGAGTCGGTTCGCCGCACCACCGGGACAAACGCGGGGTCTCACCGACGGGGGGCCCCCTCCAAGGCCCAATTGTCGGTCCCGCGGAGGCCCGGGGGAAACGCCGACTGGCTTCCGCCAGAAACAACCTTCGACCAACCTCGCTGGGGGCTCCGGGCCCCGCCGCCCACCGGCCGCAGCCACCACCGCCTTTGACCCTCGGGGGCCGAGAGGACCTAGAGTCCCTCTCTTTCAACCGGGCGCGCACGGCGGAGGGCAGGCACCGAGGCAAGGGCACCGGACCCGGAACACGGGCCACCGGGTAAACAAACGCGGGGATCCCACCGCCACAGACACACAGGGCGGCCCCGCGTCGCCCGGGACGCCGTGCCGATCCTCCCAAGCGCACAAAACCTCAAAAGCCTCCTCCCGCCGCGCGGCCAAGGCCACACACGCGACCCCTCAGCAACCACAGGGGAGCCGCCGCGGCTCCTTCTCCAGCCGCCCATCCGTTCATCTGCCCAGTCCGAGCCGGACGGGGACTCGCATCCCGGGCGGAGCGCCCCCCGAGGACAAGCCGGGCCCCGACCGTGCCCGCGCAGCACACCCGTCGGCTGCGAACCCGTGTGGCGGGTGCGTGCGGAGAGCCGCTCGAGGCGCGGGAGCGGGAACGCCGGGGGGACGGGGAAGGCCTCCGCGGCCCCCCCCCAAAACCCCTTCGGCACACAACGGGAGAGAATCCCCCCGCGCGCCCGAATGCGCACGCGGTAACGCGCGCGTGCACGCTCACGTAACGCGGCGTTTTCCCCGCGACGGACGCCGGCCCCCGGCCCGGCGGGACCCTCCCCCGACTCGGAGGGGGGAGGCGCGGGCCACAGTAAGGCACAAGCTGCGTCGCCGCTCGGCCCCTCAAAGCCGGCGCGAGAGGGGCCCGAGCGCTCAAACACAGAGGCGGCTATCCGAACGCGCTTCCAGAGGAGGGGCGGCGGCTGGGGGGTCCGGTACCCCAAGGCACCCTCTCGGATCGCTAGAGAAGGCTTTTCTCACCGAGGGCGCGTCGTCCCCCAACCCCAGCAGAAACACCCCATCGGGCCCGCGGAGCCACGTGGAGACACTTCCGAGGGAACACGGGGGGGGCCCGGGGGAGGACCCGACCGGGACAGGGTCAAGCACAGGGTGGACACAACAGGCGCTCGCGATAGGGGCCGTTCGAGAGAGAGAGATTGCGCGGGAGGAGCGAGCCCGTGCCGCCTCTGGGCTTCGTCCTCTTGCCTCACCGGGGGCCTCGTCCACAGTTAACTAAAAGAGAGCCCGCGGTGTTGCGTCGGGAACACCGGCACGACGCAAGACGGAAAAAAGAAAAAAAAAAAACACTACAATAACGGAAGAACAGGCGGCAGCAAAAACAAATCAACTCTCACGGTCAGCCAGCGGCCGGCACCCGCTGACTCGGCCCCGTCGCGGTCGCCCGCGCGGCACACGTTGCGAGGGCCCGGCCCCCCCTCCCGCGAGGGGGGACGGGCGTGCCTTCCCCTTATCCGGCCAGACTCCCCCGGGGCTCCCCTCCAGCGCACCGCCGACAGCGGCGGCCCGGCGGGGGGCTCGCGGGGAGCGGGAAACGACACCACCAGCTCGGCCTCAGGCACCTGCAGGACAGCCCGGAGCGCTCCAGGGGCACCCGCCGAGGGCCAAGGCGAAACAGCGACCGCACGCCCAACGGGGGAGGCGCGTGCGGCGCGACGACGGGACGCCCCCTCCCCGCCGCGAGGAGGGGCGCCCGCGACAACGCAAGCCGGGAAAGGCGAGCGGAGGGTGTCCGCTGCGTCAGAGAGACCACGGGCGTGACACCGAGGTCGGGCCGGGTTCCGCACCCCTTCCCTTCCACGCACCGCCGTCGGACGGGGAGGAGAGGAGAGGGGCCCGCGGGCAGAGCGAGAAGAGCGGTCCCATTCGCCAAGGAATGTCCGTCCCTCGGCTGGCGCGGCTTAGGCCCGGCCCGGGAGAGCGCGACGTCACCACATCGATCGGACGGCAACAAAAAACGGGGCGAGAAGAAGGGAAACGTGGCGGGGACAACCGTCCGGAGCACGAGCCTGCGCTTCAGCCTCGCCACGTAAAGCCCTTCGCTCTCTTCTCACGCGGAGGAGGAAGACCACGGTCCGCGGGGACGGGGCCCGAGACGTACAGCAGCCGGCGCGCGCAGGCCCGAGGCGTACGGCTTTCGCTCGTGCGGCCGGGGACGTGGGGGGAGTCAGGCTCCGGGTCGCGGCCGGGAACCTCCCGGGGACACCCCCCGTCGTCCAATCACCCGAGGACAGCGTGTCCACAGTCATCTCGTGGTACAAAATGCCAACTTTAGGCAAAACACGGACGGTGCCCGGTGACGGGGGCCTCTGTCTACAGGTCACGCCTGACTCCCGGAAGCGAGTCGCGGCCACAGGAGACCCCACGGGACCCCATCGCCACCAAAGAAGGGCGGGGGGGGGGGGGGGGGGGGTTGGACGGGACTATCTGGTCGACCCCCCAAAGCCAGTAAAGAGAGCGTGCCACGGACAGGCGGCAGCAAGAGGGAGAGGGCCGGGCCGTCCACGGCCTCC
>NW_027223855.1:0-101812 GCF_028538775.1 Myotis yumanensis
TAGCCAATTCAGCCAAACTAGTAAATGTGAACAGTATTCTCTTTATTTAAAGGCTTCATACACAAATTCTGAGCTCTGTACATGGCAATTCTACATGTTTGAAAGAACTTTCCTCAGAAAAACATCAAGTCAGTTAGCCAGAATTGTTACATTATCAGTATACTTGTAATTTCAAAGCTTTATACCTCTAAACTCAGTGTTTGAACAGGGCCATAACGAAAGAATGGCTGTATTTACTTGTATTTTAAGGTTTTCAGCACGTTTCAAATCATTTCCATGAACAATCATGGTGTATTTTAAGAGTTTTACCAACATGAGACTGTTTTCTTAGATATATATATATAATCTTCAGGATTGAAACTGTTTCATTCAAAAAACTCTAGCTAATTCAGCCAAAATAGTAAATGTGAAAAGTATTCTCTTTATTTAAAGGCTTTATACACAAATTCTGAGCTCTATAAATGACAATTCTACATGTTTATAAAGGACTTTTTTCAGAAAAACGCCAAGTCAGTTAGCCAGAATTGTTACATTATCAGTAATCTTGTCAATTCACAGCTTTATATCTCTAATCTCAGTGTTTTAACAGTGGCTTAACGAATGTATGGCTGTATTTACCTGTATTTTAAGCGTTTTCACACGTTTCTAATCATTTCCGTGCATAATCATTGTGTATTTTAAGAGTATTACCAACATGAGACAGTTTTCTTAGATATGTATACATGAATCTTCAGGATTCAAACTGTTTCATTCAAAAAACTCTAGCCATTTCAGCCAAAATAGTAAATGTGAACAGTATTCTCTTTATTTAAAGGCTTTATACACAAATTCTGAGGTCTGGAAATGGTAATTCTACATTTTGAAAGGAGTTTCTTCCGGAAAATGCCAAGTCACTTAGCCAGAATGGTTACATTATAAGTAATCTTCTCATTTAAGAGATTTATACCTCTAATCTCAGTGTTTGAACATGGCCTTAACGAAAGTATGGCTGTATTTCCTTGTATTTTAAGGTTTTTCTCACGTTTCTAATCATTTCAATGTACAATCATTGTGGATTTTAAGAGTTCTTCCAACATGAGACAGTTTTCTTAGATATGTATACATGAATCTTCAGGATAGAAACTGTTTCATTCAAAAAAATCTAGCCAATTCAGCCAAAATAGTAAATGTGAACAGTATTGTCTTTATTTAAAGGCTTCATACACAAATTCTGAGCTCTGTAAATGTCAATTCTACATGTGTGAAAGACCTTTCTTCAGAAAAACATCAAGTCAGTTAGCCAGAATTGTTACATTATCAGTAATCTTGTCATTTCACAGCTTTATACTTCTAATCTCAGTGTTTCAAGAGGGCCTTAACAAAAGAATGGCTGTATTTACTTGTATTTTAAGCGTTTTCACACGTTTCTAATCATTTCCGTGCATAATCATTGTGTATTTTAAGAGAATTACCAACATGAGACAGTTTTCTTAGATATGTATACATGAATCTTCAGGATTCAAACTGTTTCATTCAAAAAACTCTAGCCATTTCAGCCAAAATAGTAAATGTGAACAGTATTCTCTTTATTTAAAGGCTTTATACACAAATTCTGAGGTCTGGAAATGGCAATTCTACATTTTGAAAGGACTTTCTTCCGGAAAATGCCAAGTCAGTTAGCCAGAATGGTTACATTATAAGTAATCTTCTCATTTAAGAGATTTATACCTCTAATCTCAGTGTTTGAACATGGCCTTAACAAAAGAATGGCTGTATTTACTTGTATTTTAAGGGTTTTCACATCTTTCTAATCATTTCCATGTACAATCATTGTGTATTTTAAGAGTTCTACCAACATGAGACAGTTTTGTTAGATATATATACATGAATCTTCAGGATTGAAACTGTTTCATTCAAAAAACTCTAGCCAATTCAGCCAAAATATTAAATGTGAACAGTATTCTCTTTATTTATAGGCTTCATACACAAATTCTGATCTCTACAATCCAGAATTCTACATGTTTGAAAGAACTTTCTTCAGGAAAACACCAAGTCAGTTAGGTAGAATTGTTACATTATCAGTAACCTTGTCATTTCACAGCTTTATACCTCTAAACTCAGTTTTTGAACAATGGCTTCACGAATGTATCGCTGTATATACTTTTATTTTAAGGGTTTTCACACGTTTCTAATCATTTCCATGTACAATCATTGTGTATTTTAAGATTATTACCAACATGAGACAGTTTTCTTAGATATATATAAATGAATCTTCAGGATTCAAACAGTTTCATTCAAAAAACTCTAGCCAATTCAGCCAAACTAGTAAATGTGAACAGTATTCTCTTTATTTAAAGGCTTCATACACAAATTCTGAGCTGTGTACATGGCAATTCTACATGTTTGAAAGAACTTTCCTCAGAAAAACATCAAGTCAGTTAGCCAGAATGGTTACATTATAAGTAATCTTCTCATTTAAGAGATTTATACCTCTAATCTCAGTGTTTGAACATGGCCTTAACAAAAGAATGGCTGTATTTACTTGTATTTTAAGGGTTTTCACATCTTTCTAATCATTTCCATGTACAATCATTGTGTATTTTAAGAGTTCTACCAACATGAGACAGTTTTGTTAGATATATATACATGAATCTTCAGGATTGAAACTGTTTCATTCAAAAAACTCTAGCCAATTCAGCCAAAATATTAAATGTGAACAGTATTCTCTTTATTTATAGGCTTCATACACAAATTCTGATCTCTACAATCCAGAATTCTACATGTTTGAAAGAACTTTCTTCAGGAAAACACCAAGTCAGTGAGGTAGAATTGTTACATTATCAGTAACCTTGTCATTTCACAGCTTTATACCTCTAAACTCAGTTTTTGAACAGTGGCTTAACGAATGTATCGCTGTATATACTTTTATTTTAAGGGTTTTCACACGTTTCTAATCATTTCCATGTACAATCATTGTGTATTTTAAGATTATTACCAACATGAGCCAGTTTTCTTAGATATATATACATGAATCTTCAGGATTCAAACAGATTCATTCAAAAAACTCTAGCCAATTCAGCCAAACTAGTAAATGTGAACAGTATTCTCTTTATTTAAAGGCTTCATACACAAATTCTGAGCTCTGTACATGGCAATTCTACATGTTTGAAAGAACTTTCCTCAGAAAAACATCAAGTCAGTTAGCCAGAATTGTTACATTATCAGTATACTTGTAATTTCAAAGCTTTATACCTCTAAACTCAGTGTTTGAACAGGGCCATAACGAAAGAATGGCTGTATTTACTTGTATTTTAAGGTTTTCAGCACGTTTCAAATCATTTCCATGAACAATCATGGTGTATTTTAAGAGTTTTACCAACATGAGACTGTTTTCTTAGATATATATATATAATCTTCAGGATTGAAACTGTTTCATTCAAAAAACTCTAGCTAATTCAGCCAAAATAGTAAATGTGAAAAGTATTCTCTTTATTTAAAGGCTTTATACACAAATTCTGAGCTCTATAAATGACAATTCTACATGTTTTAAAGGACTTTTTTCAGAAAAACGCCAAGTCAGTTAGCCAGAATTGTTACATTATCAGTAATCTTGTCAATTCACAGCTTTATATCTCTAATCTCAGTGTTTTAACAGTGGCTTAACGAATGTATGGCTGTATTTACCTGTATTTTAAGCGTTTTCACACGTTTCTAATCATTTCCGTGCATAATCATTGTGTATTTTAAGAGTATTACCAACATGAGACAGTTTTCTTAGATATGTATACATGAATCTTCAGGATTCAAACTGTTTCATTCAAAAAACTCTAGCCATTTCAGCCAAAATAGTAAATGTGAACAGTATTCTCTTTATTTAAAGGCTTTATACACAAATTCTGAGGTCTGGAAATGGTAATTCTACATTTTGAAAGGAGTTTCTTCCGGAAAATGCCAAGTCACTTAGCCAGAATGGTTACATTATAAGTAATCTTCTCATTTAAGAGATTTATACCTCTAATCTCAGTGTTTGAACATGGCCTTAACGAAAGTATGGCTGTATTTCCTTGTATTTTAAGGTTTTTCTCACGTTTCTAATCATTTCAATGTACAATCATTGTGGATTTTAAGAGTTCTTCCAACATGAGACAGTTTTCTTAGATATGTATACATGAATCTTCAGGATAGAAACTGTTTCATTCAAAAAAATCTAGCCAATTCAGCCAAAATAGTAAATGTGAACAGTATTGTCTTTATTTAAAGGCTTCATACACAAATTCTGAGCTCTGTAAATGTCAATTCTACATGTGTGAAAGACCTTTCTTCAGAAAAACATCAAGTCAGTTAGCCAGAATTGTTACATTATCAGTAATCTTGTCATTTCACAGCTTTATACTTCTAATCTCAGTGTTTCAAGAGGGCCTTAACAAAAGAATGGCTGTATTTACTTGTATTTTAAGCGTTTTCACACGTTTCTAATCATTTCCGTGCATAATCATTGTGTATTTTAAGAGTATTACCAACATGAGACAGTTTTCTTAGATATGTATACATGAATCTTCAGGATTCAAACTGTTTCATTCAAAAAACTCTAGCCATTTCAGCCAAAATAGTAAATGTGAACAGTATTCTCTTTATTTAAAGGCTTTATACACAAATTCTGAGGTCTGGAAATGGCAATTCTACATTTTGAAAGGACTTTCTTCCGGAAAATGCCAAGTCAGTTAGCCAGAATGGTTACATTATAAGTAATCTTCTCATTTAAGAGATTTATACCTCTAATCTCAGTGTTTGAACATGGCCTTAACAAAAGAATGGCTGTATTTACTTGTATTTTAAGGGTTTTCACATCTTTCTAATCATTTCCATGTACAATCATTGTGTATTTTAAGAGTTCTACCAACATGAGACAGTTTTGTTAGATATATATACATGAATCTTCAGGATTGAAACTGTTTCATTCAAAAAACTCTAGCCAATTCAGCCAAAATATTAAATGTGAACAGTATTCTCTTTATTTATAGGCTTCATACACAAATTCTGATCTCTACAATCCAGAATTCTACATGTTTGAAAGAACTTTCTTCAGGAAAACACCAAGTCAGTTAGGTAGAATTGTTACATTATCAGTAACCTTGTCATTTCACAGCTTTATACCTCTAAACTCAGTTTTTGAACAATGGCTTCACGAATGTATCGCTGTATATACTTTTATTTTAAGGGTTTTCACACGTTTCTAATCATTTCCATGTACAATCATTGTGTATTTTAAGATTATTACCAACATGAGACAGTTTTCTTAGATATATATACATGAATCTTCAGGATTCAAACAGTTTCATTCAAAAAACTCTAGCCAATTCAGCCAAACTAGTAAATGTGAACAGTATTCTCTTTATTTAAAGGCTTCATACACAAATTCTGAGCTGTGTACATGGCAATTCTACATGTTTGAAAGAACTTTCCTCAGAAAAACATCAAGTCAGTTAGCCAGAATTGTTACATTATCAGTAAACTTGTCATTTCAAAGCTTTATACCTCTAAACGCAGTGTTTGAACAGGGCCATCACGAAAGAATGGCTGTATTTACTTGTATTTTAAGGTTTTCAGCACGTTTCAAATCATTTCCATGAACAATCACGGCATATTTTAAGAGTTTTACCAACATTAGACTGTTTTCTTAGATATATATATATAATCTTCAGGATTGAAACTGTTTCATTCAAAAAACTCTAGCTAATTCAGCCAAAATAGTAAATGTGAAAAGTATTCTCTTTATTTAAAGGCTTTATACACAAATTCTGAGCTCTATAAATGACAATTCTACATGTTTTAAAGGACTTTTTTCAGAAAAACGCCAATTCAGTTAGCCAGAATTGTTACATTATCAGTAATCTTGTCAAATCACAGCTTTATATCTCTAATCTCAGTGTTTTAACAGTGGCTTAATGAATGTATGGCTGTATTTACTTGTATTTTAAGCGTTTTCACACGTTTCTAATCATTTCCGTGCATAATCATTGTGTATTTTAAGAGTATTACCAACATGAGACAGTTTTCTTAGATATGTATACATGAATTTTCAGGATTCAAACTGTTTCATTCAAAAAACTCTAGCCATTTCAGCCAAAATAGTAAATGTGAACAGTATTCTCTTTATTTAAAGGCTTTATACACAAATTCTGAGGTCTGGAAATGGTAATTCTACATTTTGAAAGGACTTTCTTCCGGAAAATGCCAAGTCAGTTAGCCAGAATGGTTACATTATAAGTAATCTTCTCATTTAAGAGATTTATACCTCTAATCTCAGTGTTTGAACATGGCCTTAACGGAAGTATGGCTGTATTTCCTTGTATTTTAAGGTTTTTCTCACGTTTCTAATCATTTCAATGTACAATCATTGTGGATTTTAAGAGTTCTTCCAACATGAGACAGTTTTCATAGATATGTATACATGAATCTTCAGGATAGAAACTGTTTCATTCAAAAAAATCTAGCCAATTCAGCCAAAATAGTAAATGTGAACAGTATTGTCTTTATTTAAAGGCTTCATACACAAATTCTGAGCTCTGGAAATGTCAATTCTACATGTGTGAAAGACCTTTCTTCAGAAAAACATCAAGTCAGTTAGCCAGAATTGTTACATTATCAGTAATCTTGTCATTTCACAGCTTTATACTTCTAATCTCAGTGTTTCAAGAGGGCCTTAACAAATGAATGGCTGTATTTACTTGTATTTTAAGGGTTTTCACATCTTTCTAATCATTTCCATGTACAATCATTGTGTATTTTAAAAGTTCTACCAACATGAGACAGTTTTGTTAGATATATATACATGAATCTTCAGGATTGAAACAGTTTCATTCATAAAACTCTAGCCAATTCAGCCAAAATAGTAAATGTGAACAGTATTCTCTTTATTTAAAGGCTTCATACACAAATTCTGATCTCTACAAACCAGAATTCTACATGTTTGAAAGAACTTTCTTCAGGAAAACACCAAGTCAGTTAGGTAGAATTGTTACATTATCAGTAACCTTGTCATTTCACAGCTTTATACCTCTAAACTCAGTTTTTGAACAGTGGCTTAACGAATGTATCGCTGTATATACTTTTATTTTAAGGGTTTTCACACGTTTCTAATCATTTCCATGTACAATCATTGTGTATTTTAAGATTATTACCAACATGAGACAGTTTTCTTAGATATATATACATGAATCTTCAGGATTCAAACAGTTTCATTCAAAAAACTCTAGCCAATTCAGCCAAACTAGTAAATGTGAACAGTATTCTCTTTATTTAAAGGCTTCATACACAAATTCTGAGCTCTGTACATGGCAATTCTACATGTTTGAAAGAACTTTCCTCAGAAAAACATCAAGTCAGTTAGCCAGAATTGTTACATTATCAGTAAACTTGTAATTTCAAAGCTTTATACCTCTAAACTCAGTGTTTGAACAGGGCCATAACGAAAGAATGGCTGTATTTACTTGTATTTTAAGGTTTTCAGCACGTTTCAAATCATTTCCATGAACAATCACAGCGTATTTTAAGAGTTTTACCAACATGAGACTGTTTTCTTAGATATATATATATAATCTTCAGGATTGAAACTGTTTCATTCAAAAAACTCTAGCTAATTCAGCCAAAATAGTAAATGTGAAAAGTATTCTCTTTATTTAAAGGCTTTATACACAAATTCTGAGCTCTATAAATGACAATTCTACATGTTTTAAAGGACTTTTTTCAGAAAAACGCCAAGTCAGTTATCCAGAATTGTTACATTATCAGTAATCTTGTCAAATCACAGCTTTATATCTCTAATCTCAGTGTTTTAACAGTGGCTTAATGAATGTATGGCTGTATTTACTTGTATTTTAAGCGTTTTCACACGTTTCTAATCATTTCCGTGCATAATCATTGTGTATTTTAAGAGTATTACCAACATGAGACAGTTTTCTTAGATATGTACACATGAATCTTCAGGTTTCAAACTGTTTCATTCAAAAAACTCTAGCCATTTCAGCCAAAATAGTAAATGTGAACAGTATTCTCTTTATTTAAAGGCTTTATACACAAATTCGGAGGTCTGGAAATGGTAATTCTACATTTTGAAAGGACTTTCTTCCGGAAAATGCCAAGTCAGTTAGCCAGAATGGTTACATTATAAGTAATCTTCTCATTTAAGAGATTTATACCTCTAATCTCAGTGTTTGAACATGGCCTTAACGGAAGTATGGCTGTATTTCCTTGTATTTTAAGGTTTTTCTCACGTTTCTAATCATTTCAATATAAATCATTGTGGATTTTAAGAGTTCTTCCAACATGAGACAGTTTTCTTAGATATGTATACATGAATCTTCAGGATAGAAACTGTTTCATTCAAAAAAATCTAGCCAATTCAGCCAAAATAGTAAATGTGAACAGTATTGTCTTTATTTAAAGGCTTCATACACAAATTCTGAGCTCTGTAAATGTCAATTCTACATGTGTGAAAGACCTTTCTTCAGAAAAACATCAAGTCAGTTAGCCAGAATTGTTACATTATCAGTAATCTTGTCATTTCACAGCTTTATACTTCTAATCTCAGTGTTTCAAGAGGGCCTTAACAAATGAATGGCTGTATTTACTTGTATTTTAAGGGTTTTCACATCTTTCTAATCATTTCCATGTACAATCATTGTGTATTTTAAAAGTTCTACCAACATGAGACAGTTTTGTTAGATATATATACATGAATCTTCAGGATTGAAACAGTTTCATTCAAAAAACTCTAGCCAATTCAGCCAAAATAGTAAATGTGAACAGTATTCTCTTTATTTAAAGGCTTCATACACAAATTCTGATCTCTGCAAACCAGAATTCTACATGTTTGAAAGAACTTTCTTCAGGAAAACACCAAGTCAGTTAGGTAGAATTGTTACATTATCAGTAACCTTGTCATTTCACAGCTTTATACCTCTAAACTCAGTTTTTGAACAGTGGCTTAACGAATGTATCGCTGTATATACTTTTATTTTAAGGGTTTTCACACGTTTCTAATCATTTCCATGTACAATCATTGTGTATTTTAAGATTATTACCAACATGAGCCAGTTTTCTTAGATATATATACATGAATCTTCAGGATTCAAACAGATTCATTCAAAAAACTCTAGCCAATTCAGCCAAACTAGTAAATGTGAACAGTATTCTCTTTATTTAAAGGCTTCATACACAAATTCTGAGCTCTGTACATGGCAATTCTACATGTTTGAAAGAACTTTCCTCAGAAAAACATCAAGTCAGTTAGCCAGAATTGTTACATTATCAGTAAACTTGTAATTTCAAAGCTTTATACCTCTAAACTCAGTGTTTGAACAGGGCCATAACGAAAGAATGGCTGTATTTACTTGTATTTTAAGGTTTTCAGCACGTTTCAAATCATTTCCATGAACAATCACGGTGTATTTTAAGAGTTTTACCAACATGAGACTGTTTTCTTAGATATATATATATAATCTTCAGGATTGAAACTGTTTCATTCAAAAAACTCTAGCTAATTCAGCCAAAATAGTAAATGTGAAAAGTATTCTCTTTATTTAAAGGCTTTATACACAAATTCTGAGCTCTATAAATGACAATTCTACAAGTTTTAAAGGACTTTTTTCAGAAAAACGCCAAGTCAGTTAGCCAGAATTGTTACATTATCAGTAATCTTGTGAATTCACAGCTTTATATCTCTAATCTCAGTGTTTTAACAGTGGCTTAACGAATGTATGGCTGTATTTACTTGTATTTTAAGCGTTTTCACACGTTTCTAATCATTTCCGTGCATAATCATTGTGTATTTTAAGAGTATTACCAACATGAGACAGTTTTCTTAGATATGTATACATGAATCTTCAGGATTCAAACTGTTTCATTCAAAAAACTCTAGCCATTTCAGCCAAAATAGTAAATGTGAACAGTATTCTCTTTATTTAAAGGCTTTATACACAAATTCTGAGGTCTGGAAATGGTAATTCTACATTTTGAAAGGAGTTTCTTCCGGAAAATGCCAAGTCAGTTAGCCAGAATGGTTACATTATAAGTAATCTTCTCATTTAAGAGATTTATACCTCTAATCTCAGTGTTTGAACATGGCCTTAACGAAAGTATGGCTGTATTTCCTTGTATTTTAAGGTTTTTCTCACGTTTCTAATCATTTCAATGTACAATCATTGTGGATTTTAAGAGTTCTTCCAACATGAGACAGTTTTCTTAGATATGTATACATGAATCTTCAGGATAGAAACTGTTTCATTCAAAAAAACCAAGCCAATTCAGCCAAAATAGTAAATGTGAACAGTATTGTCTTTATTTAAAGGCTTCATACACAAATTCTGAGCTCTGTAAATGTCAATTCTACATGTGTGAAAGACCTTTCTTCAGAAAAACATCAAGTCAGTTAGCCAGAATTGTTACATTATCAGTAATCTTGTCATTTCACAGCTTTATACTTCTAATCTCAGTGTTTCAAAAGGGCCTTAACAAAATAATGGCTGTATTTACTTGTATTTTAAGGGTTTTCACATCTTTCTAATCATTTCCATGTACAATCATTGTGTATTTTAAGAGTTCTACCAACATGAGACAGTTTTGTTAGATATATATACATGAATCTTCAGGATTGAAACTGTTTCATTCAAAAAACTCTAGCCAATTCAGCCAAAATATTAAATGTGAACAGTATTCTCTTTATTTATTGGCTTCATACACAAATTCTGATCTCTACAAACCAGAATTCTACATGTTTGAAAGAACTTTCTTCAGGAAAACACCAAGTCAGTTAGGTAGAATTGCTACATTATCAGTAACCTTGTCATTTCACAGCTTTATACCTCTAAACTCAGTTTTTGAACAGTGGCTTAACGAATGTATCGCTGTATATACTTTTATTTTAAGGGTTTTCACACGTTTCTAATCATTTCCATGTACAATCATTGTGTATTTTAAAATTATTACCAACATGAGCCAGTTTTCTTAGATATATATACATGAATCTTCAGGATTCAAACAGTTTCATTCAAAAAACTCTAGCCAATTCAGCCAACCTAGTAAAGGTGAACAGTATACTCTTTATTTAAAGGCTTCATACACAAATTCTGAGCTCTGTACATGGCAATTCTACATGTTTGAAAGACCTTTCTTCAGAAAAACATCAAGTCAGTTAGCCAGAATTGTTACATTATCAGTAATCTTGTCATTTCACAGCTTTATACCTCTAAACTCAGTGTTTGAACAGGGCCATAACGAAAGAATAGCTGTATTTACTTGTATTTTAAGGTTTTCAACACGTTTCAAATCATTTCCATGAACAACCACGGTGTATTTTAAGAGTTTTACCAACATGAGACTGTTTTCTTAGATATATATATATAATCTTCAGGATTGAAACTGTTTCATTCAAAAAACTCTAGCTAATTCAGCCAAAATAGTAAATGTGAACAGTATTCTCTTTATTTAAAGGCTTTATACACAAATTCTGAGCTCTATAAATAACAATTCTACATGTTTTAAAGGACTTTTTTCAGAAAAACGCCAAGTCAGTTAGCCAGAATTGTTACATTATCAGTAATCTTGTCATTTCACAGCTTTATATCTCTAATCTCAGTGTTTTAACAGTGGCTTAACGAATGTATGGCTTTATGTACTTGAATTTTAAGCGTTTTCACACGTTTCTAATCATTTCCGTGCATAATCATTGTGTATTTTAAGAGTATTACCAACATGAGACAGTTTTCTTAGATATGTATACATGAATCTTCAGGATTCAAACTGTTTCATTCAAAAAACTCTAGCCATTTCAGCCAAAATAGTAAATGTGAACAGTATTCTCTTTATTTAAAGGCTTTATACACAAATTCTGAGCTCTATAAATGACAATTCTACATGTTTTAAAGGACTTTTTTCAGAAAAACGCCAAGTCAGTTAGCCAGAATTGTTACATTATCAGTAATCTTGTCAATTCACAGCTTTATATCTCTAATCTCAGTGTTTTAACAGTGGCTTAACGAATGTATGGCTGTATTTCCTTGTATTTTAAGCGTTTTCACACGTTTCTAATCATTTCCGTGCATAATCATTGTGTATTTTAAGAGTATTACCAACATGAGACAGTTTTCTTAGATATGTATACATGAATCTTCAGGATTGAAACTGTTTCATTCAAAAAACTCTAGCCATTTCAGCCAAAATAGTAAATGTGAACAGTATTCTCTTTATTTAAAGGCTTTATACACAAATTCTGAGGTCTGGAAATGGTAATTCTACATTTTGAAAGGAGTTTCTTCCGGAAAATGCCAAGTCAGTTAGCCAGAATGGTTACATTATAAGTAATCTTCTCATTTAAGAGATTTATACCTCTAATCTCAGTGTTTGAACATGGCCTTAACGAAAGTATGGCTGTATTTCCTTGTATTTTAAGGTTTTTCTCACGTTTCTAATCATTTCAATGTACAATCATTGTGGATTTTAAGAGTTCTTCCAACATGAGACAGTTTTCTTAGATATGTATACATGAATCTTCAGGATAGAAACTGTTTCATTCAAAAAAATCTAGCCAATTCAGCCAAAATAGTAAATGTGAACAGTATTGTCTTTATTTAAAGGCTTCATACACAAATTCTGAGCTCTGTAAATGTCAATTCTACATGTGTGAAAGACCTTTCTTCAGAAAAACATCAAGTCAGTTAGCCAGAATTGTTACATTATCAGTAATCTTGTCATTTCACAGCTTTATACTTCTAATCTCAGTGTTTCAAGAGGGCCTTAACAAAAGAATGGCTGTATTTACTTGTATTTTAAGCGTTTTCACACGTTTCTAATCATTTCCGTGCATAATCATTGTGTATTTTAAGAGTATTACCAACATGAGACAGTTTTCTTAGATATGTATACATGAATCTTCAGGATTCAAACTGTTTCATTCAAAAAACTCTAGCCATTTCAGCCAAAATAGTAAATGTGAACAGTATTCTCTTTATTTAAAGGCTTTATACACAAATTCTGAGGTCTGGAAATGGCAATTCTACATTTTGAAAGGACTTTCTTCCGGAAAATGCCAAGTCAGTTAGCCAGAATGGTTACATTATAAGTAATCTTCTCATTTAAGAGATTTATACCTCTAATCTCAGTGTTTGAACATGGCCTTAACAAAAGAATGGCTGTATTTACTTGTATTTTAAGGGTTTTCACATCTTTCTAATCATTTCCATGTACAATCATTGTGTATTTTAAGAGTTCTACCAACATGAGACAGTTTTGTTAGATATATATACATGAATCTTCAGGATTGAAACTGTTTCATTCAAAAAACTCTAGCCAATTCAGCCAAAATATTAAATGTGAACAATATTCTCTTTATTTATAGGCTTCATACACAAATTCTGATCTCTACAATCCAGAATTCTACATGTTTGAAAGAACTTTCTTCAGGAAAACACCAAGTCAGTTAGGTAGAATTGTTACATTATCAGTAACCTTGTCATTTCACAGCTTTATACCTCTAAACTCAGTTTTTGAACAATGGCTTAACGAATGTATCGCTGTATATACTTTTATTTTAAGGGTTTTCACACGTTTCTAATCATTTCCATGTACAATCATTGTGTATTTTAAGATTATTACCAACATGAGACAGTTTTCTTAGATATATATACATGAATCTTCAGGATTCAAACAGTTTCATTCAAAAAACTCTAGCCAATTCAGCCAAAATATTAAATGTGAACAGTATTCTCTTTATTTAAAGGCTTCATACACAAATTCTGAGCTGTGTACATGGCAATTCTACATGTTTGAAAGAACTTTCCTCAGAAAAACATCAAGTCAGTTAGCCAGAATGGTTACATTATAAGTAATCTTCTCATTTAAGAGATTTATACCTCTAATCTCAGTGTTTGAACATGGCCTTAACAAAAGAATGGCTGTATTTACTTGTATTTTAAGGGTTTTCACATCTTTCTAATCATTTCCATGTACAATCATTGTGTATTTTAAGAGTTCTACCAACATGAGACAGTTTTGTTAGATATATATACATGAATCTTCAGGATTGAAACTGTTTCATTCAAAAAACTCTAGCCAATTCAGCCAAAATATTAAATGTGAACAGTATTCTCTTTATTTATAGGCTTCATACACAAATTCTGATCTCTACAATCCAGAATTCTACATGTTTGAAAGAACTTTCTTCAGGAAAACACCAAGTCAGTTAGGTAGAATTGTTACATTATCAGTAACCTTGTCATTTCACAGCTTTATACCTCTAAACTCAGTTTTTGAACAATGGCTTAACGAATGTATCGCTGTATATACTTTTATTTTAAGGGTTTTCACACGTTTCTAATCATTTCCATGTACAATCATTGTGTATTTTAAGATTATTACCAACATGAGACAGTTTTCTTAGATATATATACATGAATCTTCAGGATTCAAACAGTTTCATTCAAAAAACTCTAGCCAATTCAGCCAAACTAGTAAATGTGAACAGTATTCTCTTTATTTAAAGGCTTCGTACACAAATTCTGAGCTCTGTACATGGCAATTCTACATGTTTGAAAGAACTTTCCTCAGAAAAACATCAAGTCAGTTAGCCAGAATTGTTACATTATCAGTAAACTTGTCACTTCAAAGCTTTATACCTCTAAACTCAGTGTTTGAACAGGGCCATCACGAAAGAATGGCTGTATTTACTTGTATTTTAAGGTTTTCAGCACGTTTCAAATCATTTCCATGAACAATCACGGCGTATTTTAAGAGTTTTACCAACATGAGACTGTTTTCTTAGATATATATATATAATCTTCAGGATTGAAACTGTTTCATTCAAAAAACTCTAGCTAATTCAGCCAAAATAGTAAATGTGAAAAGTATTCTCTTTATTTAAAGGCTTTATACACAAATTCTGAGCTCTATAAATGACAATTCTACATGTTTTAAAGGACTTTTTTCAGAAAAACGCCAAGTCAGTTAGCCAGAATTGTTACATTATCAGTAATCTTGTCAAATCACAGCTTTATATATCTAATCTCAGTGTTTTAACAGTGGCTTAATGAATGTATGGCTGTATTTACTTGTATTTTAAGCGTTTTCACACGTTTCTAATCATTTCCGTGCATAATCATTGTGTATTTTAAGAGTATTACCAACATGAGACAGTTTTCTTAGATATGTATACATGAATTTTCAGGATTCAAACTGTTTCATTCAAAAAACTCTAGCCATTTCAGCCAAAATAGTAAATGTGAACAGTATTCTCTTTATTTAAAGGCTTTATACACAAATTCTGAGGTCTGGAAATGGTAATTCTACATTTTGAAAGGACTTTCTTCCGGAAAATGCCAAGTCAGTTAGCCAGAATGGTTACATTATAAGTAATCTTCTCATTTAAGAGATTTAGACCTCTAATCTCAGTGTTTGAACATGGCCTTAACTGAAGTATGGCTGTATTTCCTTGTATTTTAAGGTTTTTCTCACGTTTCTAATCATTTCAATGTACAATCATTGTGGATTTTAAGAGTTCTTCCAACATGAGACAGTTTTCTTAGATATGTATACATGAATCTTCAGGATAGAAACTGTTTCATTCAAAAAAATCTAGCCAATTCAGCCAAAATAGTAAATGTGAACAGTATTGTCTTTATTTAAAGGCTTCATACACAAATTCTGAGCTCTGTAAATGTCAATTCTACATGTGTGAAAGACCTTTCTTCAGAAAAACATCAAGTCAGTTAGCCAGAATTGTTACATTATCAGTAATCTTGTCATTTCACAGCTTTATACTTCTAATCTCAGTGTTTCAAGAGGGCCTTAACAAAAGAATGGCTGTATTTACTTGTATTTTAAGCGTTTTCACACGTTTCTAATCATTTCCGTGCATAATCATTGTGTATTTTAAGAGTATTACCAACATGAGACAGTTTTCTTAGATATGTATACATGAATCTTCAGGATTCAAACTGTTTCATTCAAAAAACTCTAGCCATTTCAGCCAAAATAGTAAATGTGAACAGTATTCTCTTTATTTAAAGGCTTTATACACAAATTCTGAGGTCTGGAAATGGCAATTCTACATTTTGAAAGGACTTTCTTCCGGAAAATTCCAAGTCAGTTAGCCAGAATGGTTACATTATAAGTAATCTTCTCATTTAAGAGATTTATACCTCTAATCTCAGTGTTTGAACATGGCCTTAACAAAAGAATGGCTGTATTTACTTGTATTTTAAGGGTTTTCACATCTTTCTAATCATTTCCATGTACAATCATTGTGTATTTTAAAAGTTCTACCAACATGAGACAGTTTTGTTAGATATATATACATGAATCTTCAGGATTGAAACAGTTTCATTCAAAAAACTCTAGCCAATTCAGCCAAAATAGTAAATGTGAACAGTATTCTCTTTATTTAAAGGCTTCATACACAAATTCTGATCTCTGCAAACCAGAATTCTACATGTTTGAAAGAACTTTCTTCAGGAAAACACCAAGTCAGTTAGGTAGAATTGTTACATTATCAGTAACCTTGTCATTTCACAGCTTTATACCTCTAAACTCAGTTTTTGAACAGTGGCTTAACGAATGTATCGCTGTATATACTTTTATTTTAAGGGTTTTCACACGTTTCTAATCATTTCCATGTACAATCATTGTGTATTTTAAGATTATTACCAACATGAGCCAGTTTTCTTAGATATATATACATGAATCTTCAGGATTCAAACAGTTTCATTCAAAAAACTCTAGCCAATTCAGCCAAACTAGTAAATGTGAACAGTATTCTCTTTATTTAAAGGCTTCATACACAAATTCTGAGCTCTGTACATGGCAATTCTACATGTTTGAAAGAACTTTCCTCAGAAAAACATCAAGTCAGTTAGCCAGAATTGTTACATTATCAGTAAACTTGTAATTTCAAAGCTTTATACCTCTAAACTCAGTGTTTGAACAGGGCCATAACGAAAGAATGGCTGTATTTACTTGTATTTTAAGGTTTTCAGCACGTTTCAAATCATTTCCATGAACAATCACGGCGTATTTTAAGAGTTTTACCAACATGAGACTGTTTTCTTAGATATATATATATAATCTTCAGGATTGAAACTGTTTCATTCAAAAAACTCTAGCTAATTCAGCCAAAATAGTAAATGTGAAAAGTATTCTCTTTATTTAAAGGCTTTATACACAAATTCTGAGCTCTATAAATGACAATTCTACATGTTTTAAAGGACTTTTTTCAGAAAAACGCCAAGTCAGTTAGCCAGAATTGTTACATTATCAGTAATCTTGTCAAATCACAGCTTTATATCTCTAATCTCAGTGTTTTAACAGTGGCTTAATGAATGTATGGCTGTATTTACTTGTATTTTAAGCGTTTTCACACGTTTCTAATCATTTCCGTGCATAATCATTGTGTATTTTAAGAGTATTACCAACATGAGACAGTTTTCTTAGATATGTATACATGAATCTTCAGGATTCAAACTGTTTCATTCAAAAAACTCTAGCCATTTCAGCCAAAATAGTAAATGTGAACAGTATTCTCTTTATTTAAAGGCTTTATACACAAATTCGGAGGTCTGGAAATGGTAATTCTACATTTTGAAAGGACTTTCTTCCGGAAAATGCCAAGTCAGTTAGCCAGAATGGTTACATTATAAGTAATCTTCTCATTTAAGAGATTTATACCTCTAATCTCAGTGTTTGAACATGGTCTTAACGGAAGTATGGCTGTATTTCCTTGTATTTTAAGGTTTTTCTCACGTTTCTAATCATTTCAATATAAATCATTGTGGATTTTAAGAGTTCTTCCAACATGAGACAGTTTTCTTAGATATGTATACATGAATCTTCAGGATAGAAACTGTTTCATTCAAAAAAATCTAGCCAATTCAGCCAAAATAGTAAATGTGAACAGTATTGTCTTTATTTAAAGGCTTCATACACAAATTCTGAGCTCTGTAAATGTCAATTCTACATGTGTGAAAGACCTTTCTTCAGAAAAACATCAAGTCAGTTAGCCAGAATTGTTACATTATCAGTAATCTTGTCATTTCACAGCTTTATACTTCTAATCTCAGTGTTTCAAGAGGGCCTTAACAAATGAATGGCTGTATTTACTTGTATTTTAAGGGTTTTCACATCTTTCTAATCATTTCCATGTACAATCATTGTGTATTTTAAAAGTTCTACCAACATGAGACAGTTTTGTTACATATATATACATGAATCTTCAGGATTGAAACAGTTTCATTCAAAAAACTCTAGCCAATTCAGCCAAAATAGTAAATGTGAACAGTATTCTCTTCATTTAAAGGCTTCATACACAAATTCTGATCTCTACAAACCAGAATTCTACATGTTTGAAAGAACTTTCTTCAGGAAAACACGAAGTCAGTGAGGTAGAATTGTTACATTATCAGTAACCTTGTCATTTCACAGCTTTATACCTCTAAACTCAGTTTTTGAACAGTGGCTTAACGAATGTATCGCTGTATATACTTTTATTTTAAGGGTTTTCACACGTTTCTAATCATTTCCATGTACAATCATTGTGTATTTTAAGATTATTACCAACATGAGCCAGTTTTCTTAGATATATATACATGAATCTTCAGGATTCAAACAGATTCATTCAAAAAACTCTAGCCAATTCAGCCAAACTAGTAAATGTGAACAGTATTCTCTTTATTTAAAGGCTTCATACACAAATTCTGAGCTCTGTACATGGCAATTCTACATGTTTGAAAGAACTTTCCTCAGAAAAACATCAAGTCAGTTAGCCAGAATTGTTACATTATCAGTATACTTGTAATTTCAAAGCTTTATACCTCTAAACTCAGTGTTTGAACAGGGCCATAACGAAAGAATGGCTGTATTTACTTGTATTTTAAGGTTTTCAGCACGTTTCAAATCATTTCCATGAACAATCATGGTGTATTTTAAGAGTTTTACCAACATGAGACTGTTTTCTTAGATATATATATATAATCTTCAGGATTGAAACTGTTTCATTCAAAAAACTCTAGCTAATTCAGCCAAAATAGTAAATGTGAAAAGTATTCTCTTTATTTAAAGGCTTTATACACAAATTCTGAGCTCTATAAATGACAATTCTACATGTTTTAAAGGACTTTTTTCAGAAAAACGCCAAGTCAGTTAGCCAGAATTGTTACATTATCAGTAATCTTGTCAATTCACAGCTTTATATCTCTAATCTCAGTGTTTTAACAGTGGCTTAACGAATGTATGGCTGTATTTACCTGTATTTTAAGCGTTTTCACACGTTTCTAATCATTTCCGTGCATAATCATTGTGTATTTTAAGAGTATTACCAACATGAGACAGTTTTCTTAGATATGTATACATGAATCTTCAGGATTCAAACTGTTTCATTCAAAAAACTCTAGCCATTTCAGCCAAAATAGTAAATGTGAACAGTATTCTCTTTATTTAAAGGCTTTATACACAAATTCTGAGGTCTGGAAATGGTAATTCTACATTTTGAAAGGAGTTTCTTCCGGAAAATGCCAAGTCACTTAGCCAGAATGGTTACATTATAAGTAATCTTCTCATTTAAGAGATTTATACCTCTAATCTCAGTGTTTGAACATGGCCTTAACGAAAGTATGGCTGTATTTCCTTGTATTTTAAGGTTTTTCTCACGTTTCTAATCATTTCAATGTACAATCATTGTGGATTTTAAGAGTTCTTCCAACATGAGACAGTTTTCTTAGATATGTATACATGAATCTTCAGGATAGAAACTGTTTCATTCAAAAAAATCTAGCCAATTCAGCCAAAATAGTAAATGTGAACAGTATTGTCTTTATTTAAAGGCTTCATACACAAATTCTGAGCTCTGTAAATGTCAATTCTACATGTGTGAAAGACCTTTCTTCAGAAAAACATCAAGTCAGTTAGCCAGAATTGTTACATTATCAGTAATCTTGTCATTTCACAGCTTTATACTTCTAATCTCAGTGTTTCAAGAGGGCCTTAACAAAAGAATGGCTGTATTTACTTGTATTTTAAGCGTTTTCACACGTTTCTAATCATTTCCGTGCATAATCATTGTGTATTTTAAGAGAATTACCAACATGAGACAGTTTTCTTAGATATGTATACATGAATCTTCAGGATTCAAACTGTTTCATTCAAAAAACTCTAGCCATTTCAGCCAAAATAGTAAATGTGAACAGTATTCTCTTTATTTAAAGGCTTTATACACAAATTCTGAGGTCTGGAAATGGCAATTCTACATTTTGAAAGGACTTTCTTCCGGAAAATGCCAAGTCAGTTAGCCAGAATGGTTACATTATAAGTAATCTTCTCATTTAAGAGATTTATACCTCTAATCTCAGTGTTTGAACATGGCCTTAACAAAAGAATGGCTGTATTTACTTGTATTTTAAGGGTTTTCACATCTTTCTAATCATTTCCATGTACAATCATTGTGTATTTTAAGAGTTCTACCAACATGAGACAGTTTTGTTAGATATATATACATGAATCTTCAGGATTGAAACTGTTTCATTCAAAAAACTCTAGCCAATTCAGCCAAAATATTAAATGTGAACAGTATTCTCTTTATTTATAGGCTTCATACACAAATTCTGATCTCTACAATCCAGAATTCTACATGTTTGAAAGAACTTTCTTCAGGAAAACACCAAGTCAGTTAGGTAGAATTGTTACATTATCAGTAACCTTGTCATTTCACAGCTTTATACCTCTAAACTCAGTTTTTGAACAATGGCTTCACGAATGTATCGCTGTATATACTTTTATTTTAAGGGTTTTCACACGTTTCTAATCATTTCCATGTACAATCATTGTGTATTTTAAGATTATTACCAACATGAGACAGTTTTCTTAGATATATATAAATGAATCTTCAGGATTCAAACAGTTTCATTCAAAAAACTCTAGCCAATTCAGCCAAACTAGTAAATGTGAACAGTATTCTCTTTATTTAAAGGCTTCATACACAAATTCTGAGCTGTGTACATGGCAATTCTACATGTTTGAAAGAACTTTCCTCAGAAAAACATCAAGTCAGTTAGCCAGAATGGTTACATTATAAGTAATCTTCTCATTTAAGAGATTTATACCTCTAATCTCAGTGTTTGAACATGGCCTTAACAAAAGAATGGCTGTATTTACTTGTATTTTAAGGGTTTTCACATCTTTCTAATCATTTCCATGTACAATCATTGTGTATTTTAAGAGTTCTACCAACATGAGACAGTTTTGTTAGATATATATACATGAATCTTCAGGATTGAAACTGTTTCATTCAAAAAACTCTAGCCAATTCAGCCAAAATATTAAATGTGAACAGTATTCTCTTTATTTATAGGCTTCATACACAAATTCTGATCTCTACAATCCAGAATTCTACATGTTTGAAAGAACTTTCTTCAGGAAAACACCAAGTCAGTGAGGTAGAATTGTTACATTATCAGTAACCTTGTCATTTCACAGCTTTATACCTCTAAACTCAGTTTTTGAACAGTGGCTTAACGAATGTATCGCTGTATATACTTTTATTTTAAGGGTTTTCACACGTTTCTAATCATTTCCATGTACAATCATTGTGTATTTTAAGATTATTACCAACATGAGCCAGTTTTCTTAGATATATATACATGAATCTTCAGGATTCAAACAGATTCATTCAAAAAACTCTAGCCAATTCAGCCAAACTAGTAAATGTGAACAGTATTCTCTTTATTTAAAGGCTTCATACACAAATTCTGAGCTCTGTACATGGCAATTCTACATGTTTGAAAGAACTTTCCTCAGAAAAACATCAAGTCAGTTAGCCAGAATTGTTACATTATCAGTATACTTGTAATTTCAAAGCTTTATACCTCTAAACTCAGTGTTTGAACAGGGCCATAACGAAAGAATGGCTGTATTTACTTGTATTTTAAGGTTTTCAGCACGTTTCAAATCATTTCCATGAACAATCATGGTGTATTTTAAGAGTTTTACCAACATGAGACTGTTTTCTTAGATATATATATATAATCTTCAGGATTGAAACTGTTTCATTCAAAAAACTCTAGCTAATTCAGCCAAAATAGTAAATGTGAAAAGTATTCTCTTTATTTAAAGGCTTTATACACAAATTCTGAGCTCTATAAATGACAATTCTACATGTTTTAAAGGACTTTTTTCAGAAAAACGCCAAGTCAGTTAGCCAGAATTGTTACATTATCAGTAATCTTGTCAATTCACAGCTTTATATCTCTAATCTCAGTGTTTTAACAGTGGCTTAACGAATGTATGGCTGTATTTACCTGTATTTTAAGCGTTTTCACACGTTTCTAATCATTTCCGTGCATAATCATTGTGTATTTTAAGAGTATTACCAACATGAGACAGTTTTCTTAGATATGTATACATGAATCTTCAGGATTCAAACTGTTTCATTCAAAAAACTCTAGCCATTTCAGCCAAAATAGTAAATGTGAACAGTATTCTCTTTATTTAAAGGCTTTATACACAAATTCTGAGGTCTGGAAATGGTAATTCTACATTTTGAAAGGAGTTTCTTCCGGAAAATGCCAAGTCACTTAGCCAGAATGGTTACATTATAAGTAATCTTCTCATTTAAGAGATTTATACCTCTAATCTCAGTGTTTGAACATGGCCTTAACGAAAGTATGGCTGTATTTCCTTGTATTTTAAGGTTTTTCTCACGTTTCTAATCATTTCAATGTACAATCATTGTGGATTTTAAGAGTTCTTCCAACATGAGACAGTTTTTCTTAGATATGTATACATGAATCTTCAGGATAGAAACTGTTTCATTCAAAAAAATCTAGCCAATTCAGCCAAAATAGTAAATGTGAACAGTATTGTCTTTATTTAAAGGCTTCATACACAAATTCTGAGCTCTGTAAATGTCAATTCTACATGTGTGAAAGACCTTTCTTCAGAAAAACATCAAGTCAGTTAGCCAGAATTGTTACATTATCAGTAATCTTGTCATTTCACAGCTTTATACTTCTAATCTCAGTGTTTCAAGAGGGCCTTAACAAAAGAATGGCTGTATTTACTTGTATTTTAAGCGTTTTCACACGTTTCTAATCATTTCCGTGCATAATCATTGTGTATTTTAAGAGTATTACCAACATGAGACAGTTTTCTTAGATATGTATACATGAATCTTCAGGATTCAAACTGTTTCATTCAAAAAACTCTAGCCATTTCAGCCAAAATAGTAAATGTGAACAGTATTCTCTTTATTTAAAGGCTTTATACACAAATTCTGAGGTCTGGAAATGGCAATTCTACATTTTGAAAGGACTTTCTTCCGGAAAATGCCAAGTCAGTTAGCCAGAATGGTTACATTATAAGTAATCTTCTCATTTAAGAGATTTATACCTCTAATCTCAGTGTTTGAACATGGCCTTAACAAAAGAATGGCTGTATTTACTTGTATTTTAAGGGTTTTCACATCTTTCTAATCATTTCCATGTACAATCATTGTGTATTTTAAGAGTTCTACCAACATGAGACAGTTTTGTTAGATATATATACATGAATCTTCAGGATTGAAACTGTTTCATTCAAAAAACTCTAGCCAATTCAGCCAAAATATTAAATGTGAACAGTATTCTCTTTATTTATAGGCTTCATACACAAATTCTGATCTCTACAATCCAGAATTCTACATGTTTGAAAGAACTTTCTTCAGGAAAACACCAAGTCAGTTAGGTAGAATTGTTACATTATCAGTAACCTTGTCATTTCACAGCTTTATACCTCTAAACTCAGTTTTTGAACAATGGCTTCACGAATGTATCGCTGTATATACTTTTATTTTAAGGGTTTTCACACGTTTCTAATCATTTCCATGTACAATCATTGTGTATTTTAAGATTATTACCAACATGAGACAGTTTTCTTAGATATATATACATGAATCTTCAGGATTCAAACAGTTTCATTCAAAAAACTCTAGCCAATTCAGCCAAACTAGTAAATGTGAACAGTATTCTCTTTATTTAAAGGCTTCATACACAAATTCTGAGCTGTGTACATGGCAATTCTACATGTTTGAAAGAACTTTCCTCAGAAAAACATCAAGTCAGTTAGCCAGAATTGTTACATTATCAGTAAACTTGTCATTTCAAAGCTTTATACCTCTAAACGCAGTGTTTGAACAGGGCCATCACGAAAGAATGGCTGTATTTACTTGTATTTTAAGGTTTTCAGCACGTTTCAAATCATTTCCATGAACAATCACGGCATATTTTAGAGTTTTACCAACATTAGACTGTTTTCTTAGATATATATATATAATCTTCAGGATTGAAACTGTTTCATTCAAAAAACTCTAGCTAATTCAGCCAAAATAGTAAATGTGAAAAGTATTCTCTTTATTTAAAGGCTTTATACACAAATTCTGAGCTCTATAAATGACAATTCTACATGTTTTTAAAGGACTTTTTTCAGAAAAAACGCCAATTCAGTTAGCCAGAATTGTTACATTATCAGTAATCTTGTCAAATCACAGCTTTATATCTCTAATCTCAGTGTTTTAACAGTGGCTTAATGAATGTATGGCTGTATTTACTTGTATTTTAAGCGTTTTCACACGTTTCTAATCATTTCCGTGCATAATCATTGTGTATTTTAAGAGTATTACCAACATGAGACAGTTTTCTTAGATATGTATACATGAATTTTCAGGATTCAAACTGTTTCATTCAAAAAACTCTAGCCATTTCAGCCAAAATAGTAAATGTGAACAGTATTCTCTTTATTTAAAGGCTTTATACACAAATTCTGAGGTCTGGAAATGGTAATTCTACATTTTGAAAGGACTTTCTTCCGGAAAATGCCAAGTCAGTTAGCCAGAATGGTTACATTATAAGTAATCTTCTCATTTAAGAGATTTATACCTCTAATCTCAGTGTTTGAACATGGCCTTAACGGAAGTATGGCTGTATTTCCTTGTATTTTAAGGTTTTTCTCACGTTTCTAATCATTTCAATGTACAATCATTGTGGATTTTAAGAGTTCTTCCAACATGAGACAGTTTTCATAGATATGTATACATGAATCTTCAGGATAGAAACTGTTTCATTCAAAAAAATCTAGCCAATTCAGCCAAAATAGTAAATGTGAACAGTATTGTCTTTATTTAAAGGCTTCATACACAAATTCTGAGCTCTGGAAATGTCAATTCTACATGTGTGAAAGACCTTTCTTCAGAAAAACATCAAGTCAGTTAGCCAGAATTGTTACATTATCAGTAATCTTGTCATTTCACAGCTTTATACTTCTAATCTCAGTGTTTCAAGAGGGCCTTAACAAATGAATGGCTGTATTTACTTGTATTTTAAGGGTTTTCACATCTTTCTAATCATTTCCATGTACAATCATTGTGTATTTTAAAAGTTCTACCAACATGAGACAGTTTTGTTAGATATATATACATGAATCTTCAGGATTGAAACAGTTTCATTCATAAAACTCTAGCCAATTCAGCCAAAATAGTAAATGTGAACAGTATTCTCTTTATTTAAAGGCTTCATACACAAATTCTGATCTCTACAAACCAGAATTCTACATGTTTGAAAGAACTTTCTTCAGGAAAACACCAAGTCAGTTAGGTAGAATTGTTACATTATCAGTAACCTTGTCATTTCACAGCTTTATACCTCTAAACTCAGTTTTTGAACAGTGGCTTAACGAATGTATCGCTGTATATACTTTTATTTTAAGGGTTTTCACACGTTTCTAATCATTTCCATGTACAATCATTGTGTATTTTAAGATTATTACCAACATGAGACAGTTTTCTTAGATATATATACATGAATCTTCAGGATTCAAACAGTTTCATTCAAAAAACTCTAGCCAATTCAGCCAAACTAGTAAATGTGAACAGTATTCTCTTTATTTAAAGGCTTCATACACAAATTCTGAGCTCTGTACATGGCAATTCTACATGTTTGAAAGAACTTTCCTCAGAAAAACATCAAGTCAGTTAGCCAGAATTGTTACATTATCAGTAAACTTGTAATTTCAAAGCTTTATACCTCTAAACTCAGTGTTTGAACAGGGCCATAACGAAAGAATGGCTGTATTTACTTGTATTTTAAGGTTTTCAGCACGTTTCAAATCATTTCCATGAACAATCACAGCGTATTTTAAGAGTTTTACCAACATGAGACTGTTTTCTTAGATATATATATATAATCTTCAGGATTGAAACTGTTTCATTCAAAAAACTCTAGCTAATTCAGCCAAAATAGTAAATGTGAAAAGTATTCTCTTTATTTAAAGGCTTTATACACAAATTCTGAGCTCTATAAATGACAATTCTACATGTTTTAAAGGACTTTTTTCAGAAAAACGCCAAGTCAGTTATCCAGAATTGTTACATTATCAGTAATCTTGTCAAATCACAGCTTTATATCTCTAATCTCAGTGTTTTAACAGTGGCTTAATGAATGTATGGCTGTATTTACTTGTATTTTAAGCGTTTTCACACGTTTCTAATCATTTCCGTGCATAATCATTGTGTATTTTAAGAGTATTACCAACATGAGACAGTTTTCTTAGATATGTACACATGAATCTTCAGGTTTCAAACTGTTTCATTCAAAAAACTCTAGCCATTTCAGCCAAAATAGTAAATGTGAACAGTATTCTCTTTATTTAAAGGCTTTATACACAAATTCGGAGGTCTGGAAATGGTAATTCTACATTTTGAAAGGACTTTCTTCCGGAAAATGCCAAGTCAGTTAGCCAGAATGGTTACATTATAAGTAATCTTCTCATTTAAGAGATTTATACCTCTAATCTCAGTGTTTGAACATGGCCTTAACGGAAGTATGGCTGTATTTCCTTGTATTTTAAGGTTTTTCTCACGTTTCTAATCATTTCAATATAAATCATTGTGGATTTTAAGAGTTCTTCCAACATGAGACAGTTTTCTTAGATATGTATACATGAATCTTCAGGATAGAAACTGTTTCATTCAAAAAAATCTAGCCAATTCAGCCAAAATAGTAAATGTGAACAGTATTGTCTTTATTTAAAGGCTTCATACACAAATTCTGAGCTCTGTAAATGTCAATTCTACATGTGTGAAAGACCTTTCTTCAGAAAAACATCAAGTCAGTTAGCCAGAATTGTTACATTATCAGTAATCTTGTCATTTCACAGCTTTATACTTCTAATCTCAGTGTTTCAAGAGGGCCTTAACAAATGAATGGCTGTATTTACTTGTATTTTAAGGGTTTTCACATCTTTCTAATCATTTCCATGTACAATCATTGTGTATTTTAAAAGTTCTACCAACATGAGACAGTTTTGTTAGATATATATACATGAATCTTCAGGATTGAAACAGTTTCATTCAAAAAACTCTAGCCAATTCAGCCAAAATAGTAAATGTGAACAGTATTCTCTTTATTTAAAGGCTTCATACACAAATTCTGATCTCTGCAAACCAGAATTCTACATGTTTGAAAGAACTTTCTTCAGGAAAACACCAAGTCAGTTAGGTAGAATTGTTACATTATCAGTAACCTTGTCATTTCACAGCTTTATACCTCTAAACTCAGTTTTTGAACAGTGGCTTAACGAATGTATCGCTGTATATACTTTTATTTTAAGGGTTTTCACACGTTTCTAATCATTTCCATGTACAATCATTGTGTATTTTAAGATTATTACCAACATGAGCCAGTTTTCTTAGATATATATACATGAATCTTCAGGATTCAAACAGATTCATTCAAAAAACTCTAGCCAATTCAGCCAAACTAGTAAATGTGAACAGTATTCTCTTTATTTAAAGGCTTCATACACAAATTCTGAGCTCTGTACATGGCAATTCTACATGTTTGAAAGAACTTTCCTCAGAAAAACATCAAGTCAGTTAGCCAGAATTGTTACATTATCAGTAAACTTGTAATTTCAAAGCTTTTATACCTCTAAACTCAGTGTTTGAACAGGGCCATAACGAAAGAATGGCTGTATTTACTTGTATTTTAAGGTTTTCAGCACGTTTCAAATCATTTCCATGAACAATCACGGTGTATTTTAAGAGTTTTACCAACATGAGACTGTTTTCTTAGATATATATATATAATCTTCAGGATTGAAACTGTTTCATTCAAAAAACTCTAGCTAATTCAGCCAAAATAGTAAATGTGAAAAGTATTCTCTTTATTTAAAGGCTTTATACACAAATTCTGAGCTCTATAAATGACAATTCTACAAGTTTTAAAGGACTTTTTTCAGAAAAACGCCAAGTCAGTTAGCCAGAATTGTTACATTATCAGTAATCTTGTGAATTCACAGCTTTATATCTCTAATCTCAGTGTTTTAACAGTGGCTTAACGAATGTATGGCTGTATTTACTTGTATTTTAAGCGTTTTCACACGTTTCTAATCATTTCCGTGCATAATCATTGTGTATTTTAAGAGTATTACCAACATGAGACAGTTTTCTTAGATATGTATACATGAATCTTCAGGATTCAAACTGTTTCATTCAAAAAACTCTAGCCATTTCAGCCAAAATAGTAAATGTGAACAGTATTCTCTTTATTTAAAGGCTTTATACACAAATTCTGAGGTCTGGAAATGGTAATTCTACATTTTGAAAGGAGTTTCTTCCGGAAAATGCCAAGTCAGTTAGCCAGAATGGTTACATTATAAGTAATCTTCTCATTTAAGAGATTTATACCTCTAATCTCAGTGTTTTGAACATGGCCTTAACGAAAGTATGGCTGTATTTCCTTGTATTTTAAGGTTTTTCTCACGTTTCTAATCATTTCAATGTACAATCATTGTGGATTTTAAGAGTTCTTCCAACATGAGACAGTTTTCTTAGATATGTATACATGAATCTTCAGGATAGAAACTGTTTCATTCAAAAAAACCAAGCCAATTCAGCCAAAATAGTAAATGTGAACAGTATTGTCTTTATTTAAAGGCTTCATACACAAATTCTGAGCTCTGTAAATGTCAATTCTACATGTGTGAAAGACCTTTCTTCAGAAAAACATCAAGTCAGTTAGCCAGAATTGTTACATTATCAGTAATCTTGTCATTTCACAGCTTTATACTTCTAATCTCAGTGTTTCAAAAGGGCCTTAACAAAATAATGGCTGTATTTACTTGTATTTTAAGGGTTTTCACATCTTTCTAATCATTTCCATGTACAATCATTGTGTATTTTAAGAGTTCTACCAACATGAGACAGTTTTGTTAGATATATATACATGAATCTTCAGGATTGAAACTGTTTCATTCAAAAAACTCTAGCCAATTCAGCCAAAATATTAAATGTGAACAGTATTCTCTTTATTTATTGGCTTCATACACAAATTCTGATCTCTACAAACCAGAATTCTACATGTTTGAAAGAACTTTCTTCAGGAAAACACCAAGTCAGTTAGGTAGAATTGCTACATTATCAGTAACCTTGTCATTTCACAGCTTTATACCTCTAAACTCAGTTTTTGAACAGTGGCTTAACGAATGTATCGCTGTATATACTTTTATTTTAAGGGTTTTCACACGTTTCTAATCATTTCCATGTACAATCATTGTGTATTTTAAAATTATTACCAACATGAGCCAGTTTTCTTAGATATATATACATGAATCTTCAGGATTCAAACAGTTTCATTCAAAAAACTCTAGCCAATTCAGCCAACCTAGTAAAGGTGAACAGTATACTCTTTATTTAAAGGCTTCATACACAAATTCTGAGCTCTGTACATGGCAATTCTACATGTTTGAAAGACCTTTCTTCAGAAAAACATCAAGTCAGTTAGCCAGAATTGTTACATTATCAGTAATCTTGTCATTTCACAGCTTTATACCTCTAAACTCAGTGTTTGAACAGGGCCATAACGAAAGAATAGCTGTATTTACTTGTATTTTAAGGTTTTCAACACGTTTCAAATCATTTCCATGAACAACCACGGTGTATTTTAAGAGTTTTACCAACATGAGACTGTTTTCTTAGATATATATATATAATCTTCAGGATTGAAACTGTTTCATTCAAAAAACTCTAGCTAATTCAGCCAAAATAGTAAATGTGAACAGTATTCTCTTTATTTAAAGGCTTTATACACAAATTCTGAGCTCTATAAATAACAATTCTACATGTTTTAAAGGACTTTTTTCAGAAAAACGCCAAGTCAGTTAGCCAGAATTGTTACATTATCAGTAATCTTGTCATTTCACAGCTTTATATCTCTAATCTCAGTGTTTTAACAGTGGCTTAACGAATGTATGGCTTTATGTACTTGAATTTTAAGCGTTTTCACACGTTTCTAATCATTTCCGTGCATAATCATTGTGTATTTTAAGAGTATTACCAACATGAGACAGTTTTCTTAGATATGTATACATGAATCTTCAGGATTCAAACTGTTTCATTCAAAAAACTCTAGCCATTTCAGCCAAAATAGTAAATGTGAACAGTATTCTCTTTATTTAAAGGCTTTATACACAAATTCTGAGGTCTGGAAATGGTAATTCTACATTTTGAAAGGACTTTCTTCTGGAAAATGCCAAGTCAGTTAGCCAGAATGGTTACATTATAAGTAATCTTCTCATTTAAGAGATTTATACCTCTAATCTCAGTGTTTGAACATGGCCTTAACGAAAGTATGGCTGTATTTCCTTGTATTTTAAGGTTTTTCTCACGTTTCTAATCATTTCAATGTACAATCATTGTGGATTTTAAGAGTTCTTCCAACATGAGACAGTTTTCTTAGATATGTATACATGAATCTTCAGGATTCAAACTGTTTCATTCAAAAAACTCTAGCCATTTCAGCCAAAATAGTAAATGTGAACAGTATTCTCTTTATTTAAAGGCTTTATACACAAATTCGGAGGTCTGGAAATGGTAATTCTACATTTTGAAAGGACTTTCTTCCGGAAAATGCCAAGTCAGTTAGCCAGAATGGTTACATTATAAGTAATCTTCTCATTTAAGAGATTTATACCTCTAATCTCAGTGTTTGAACATGGCCTTAACGAAAGTATGGCTGTATTTCCTTGTATTTTAAGGTTTTTCTCACGTTTCTAATCATTTCAATATAAATCATTGTGGATTTTAAGAGTTCTTCCAACATGAGACAGTTTTCTTAGATATGTATACATGAATCTTCAGGATAGAAACTGTTTCATTCAAAAAAATCTAGCCAATTCAGCCAAAATAGTAAATGTGAACAGTATTGTCTTTATTTAAAGGCTTCATACACAAATTCTGAGCTCTGTAAATGTCAATTCTACATGTGTGAAAGACCTTTCTTCAGAAAAACATCAAGTCAGTTAGCCAGAATGGTTACATTATAAGTAATCTTCTCATTTAAGAGATTTATACCTCTAATCTCAGTGTTTGAACATGGCCTTAACAAAAGAATGGCTGTATTTACTTGTATTTTAAGGGTTTTCACATCTTTCTAATCATTTCCATGTACAATCATTGTGTATTTTAAAAGTTCTACCAACATGAGACAGTTTTGTTAGATATATATATATGAATCTTCAGGATTGAAACAGTTTCATTCAAAAAACTCTAGCCAATTCAGCCAAAATAGTAAATGTGAACAGTATTCTCTTTATTTAAAGGCTTCATACACAAATTCTGATCTCTGCAAACCAGAATTCTACATGTTTGAAAGAACTTTCTTCAGGAAAAACACCAAGTCAGTTAGGTAGAATTGTTACATTATCAGTAACCTTGTCATTTCACAGCTTTATACCTCTAAACTCAGTTTTTGAACAGTGGCTTAACGAATGTATCGCTGTATATACTTTTATTTTAAGGGTTTTCACACGTTTCTAATCATTTCCATGTACAATCATTGTGTATTTTAAGATTATTACCAACATGAGCCAGTTTTCTTAGATATATATACATGAATCTTCAGGATTCAAACAGTTTCATTCAAAAAACTCTAGCCAATTCAGCCAAACTAGTAAATGTGAACAGTATTCTCTTTATTTAAAGGCTTCATACACAAATTCTGAGCTGTGTACATGGCAATTCTACATGTTTGAAAGAACTTTCCTCAGAAAAACATCAAGTCAGTTAGCCAGAATTGTTACATTATCAGTAAACTTGTCATTTCAAAGCTTTATACCTCTAAACTCAGTGTTTGAACAGGGCCATAACGAAAGAATGGCTGTATTTACTTGTATTTTAAGGTTTTCAGCACGTTTCAAATCATTTCCATGAACAATCACGGCATATTTTAAGAGTTTTACCAACATTAGACTGTTTTCTTAGATATATATATATAATCTTCAGGATTGAAACTGTTTCATTCAAAAAACTCTAGCTAATTCAGCCAAAATAGTAAATGTGAAAAGTATTCTCTTTATTTAAAGGCTTTATACACAAATTCTGAGCTCTATAAATGACAATTCTACATGTTTTAAAGGACTTTTTTCAGAAAAACGCCAATTCAGTTAGCCAGAATTGTTACATTATCAGTAATCTTGTCAAATCACAGCTTTATATCTCTAATCTCAGTGTTTTAACAGTGGCTTAACGAATGTATGGCTGTATTTACTTGTATTTTAAGCGTTTTCACACGTTTCTAATCATTTCCGTGCATAATCATTGTGTATTTTAAGAGTATTACCAACATGAGACAGTTTTCTTAGATATGTATACATGAATCTTCAGGATTCAAACTGTTTCATTCAAAAAACTCTAGCCATTTCAGCCAAAATAGTAAATGTGAACAGTATTCTCTTTATTTAAAGGCTTTATACACAAATTCTGAGGTCTGGAAATGGTAATTCTACATTTTGAAAGGAGTTTCTTCCGGAAAATGCCAAGTCAGTTAGCCAGAATGGTTACATTATAAGTAATCTTCTCATTTAAGAGATTTATACCTCTAATCTCAGTGTTTGAACATGGCCTTAACGAAAGTATGGCTGTATTTCCTTGTATTTTAAGGTTTTTCTCACGTTTCTAATCATTTCAATGTACAATCATTGTGGATTTTAAGAGTTCTTCCAACATGAGACAGTTTTCTTAGATATGTATACATGAATCTTCAGGATAGAAACTGTTTCATTCAAAAAAACCTAGCCAATTCAGCCAAAATAGTAAATGTGAACAGTATTGTCTTTATTTAAAGGCTTCATACACAAATTCTGAGCTCTGTAAATGTCAATTCTACATGTGTGAAAGACCTTTCTTCAGAAAAACATCAAGTCAGTTAGCCAGAATTGTTACATTATCAGTAATCTTGTCATTTCACAGCTTTATACTTCTAATCTCAGTGTTTCAAAAGGGCCTTAAACAAAATAATGGCTGTATTTACTTGTATTTTAAGGGTTTTCACATCTTTCTAATCATTTCCATGTACAATCATTGTGTATTTTAAGAGTTCTACCAACATGAGACAGTTTTGTTAGATATATATACATGAAGCTTCAGGATTGAAACTGTTTCATTCAAAAAACTCTAGCCAATTCAGCCAAAATATTAATGTGAACAGTATTCTCTTTATTTATTGGCTTCATACACAAATTCTGATCTCTACAAACCAGAATTCTACATGTTTGAAAGAACTTTCTTCAGGAAAAACACCAAGTCAGTTAGGTAGAATTGCTACATTATCAGTAACCTTGTCATTTCACAGCTTTATACCTCTAAACTCAGTTTTTGAACAGTGGCTTAACGAATGTATCGCTGTATATACTTTTATTTTAAGGGTTTTCACACGTTTCTAATCATTTCCATGTACAATCATTGTGTATTTTAAAATTATTACCAACATGAGCCAGTTTTCTTAGATATATATACATGAATCTTCAGGATTCAAACAGTTTCATTCAAAAACTCTAGCCAATTCAGCCAACCTAGTAAAGGTGAACAGTATACTCTTTATTTAAAGGCTTCATACACAAATTCTGAGCTCTGTACATGGCAATTCTACATGTTTGAAAGACCTTTCTTCAGAAAAACATCAAGTCAGTTAGCCAGAATTGTTACATTATCAGTAATCTTGTCATTTCACAGCTTTATACCTCTAAACTCAGTGTTTGAACAGGGCCATAACGAAAGAATAGCTGTATTTACTTGTATTTTAAGGTTTTCAACATGTTTCAAATCATTTCCATGAACAACCACGGTGTATTTTAAGAGTTTTACCAACATGAGACTGTTTTCTTAGATATATATATATAATCTTCAGGATTGAAACTGTTTCATTCAAAAAACTCTAGCTAATTCAGCCAAAATAGTAAATGTGAACAGTATTCTCTTTATTTAAAGGCTTTATACACAAATTCTGAGCTCTATAAATAACAATTCTACATGTTTTAAAGGACTTTTTTCAGAAAAGAAACGCCAAGTCAGTTAGCCAGAATTGTTACATTATCAGTAATCTTGTCAATTCACAGCTTTATATCTCTAATCTCAGTGTTTTAACAGTGGCTTAACGAATGTATGGCTTTATGTACTTGAATTTTAAGCGTTTTCACACGTTTCTAATCATTTCCGTGCATAATCATTGTGTATTTTAAGAGTATTACCAACATGAGACAGTTTTCTTAGATATGTATACATGAATCTTCAGGATTCAAACTGTTTCATTCAAAAAACTCTAGCCATTTCAGCCAAATAGTAAATGTGAACAGTATTCTCTTTATTTAAAGGCTTTATACACAAATTCTGAGGTCTGGAAATGGTAATTCTACATTTTGAAAGGACTTTCTTCTGGAAAAATGCCAAGTCACTTAGCCAGAATGGTTACATTATAAGTAATCTTCTCATTTAAGAGATTTATACCTCTAATCTCAGTGTTTGAACATGGCCTTAACGAAAGTATGGCTGTATTTCCTTGTATTTTAAGGTTTTTTCTCACGTTTCTAATCATTTTCAATGTACAATCATTGTGGATTTTAAGAGTTCTTCCAACATGAGACAGTTTTCTTAGATATGTATACATGAATCTTCAGGATAGAAACTGTTTCATTCAAAAAAATCTAGCCAATTCAGCCAAAATAGTAAATGTGAACAGTATTGTCTTCATTTAAAGGCTGCATACACAAATTCTGAGCTCTGTAAATGTCAATTCTACATGTGTGAAAGACCTTTCTTCAGAAAATACATCAAGTCAGTTAGCCAGAATTGTTTACATTATCAGTAATCTTGTCATTTCACAGCTTTATACTTCTAATCTCAGTGTTTCAAGAGGGCCTTAACAAAAGAATGGCTGTATTTACTTGTATTTTAAGGGTTTTCACATCTTTCTAATCATTTCCATGTACAATCATTGTGTATTTTAAGAGTTCTACCAACATGAGACAGTTTTGTTAGATATATATACATGAATCTTCAGGATTGAAACTGTTTCATTCAAAAAACTCTAGCCAATCAGCCAAAATATTAAATGTGAACAGTATTCTCTTTATTTATAGGCTTCATACACAAATTCTGATCTCTACAATCCAGAATTCTACATGTTTGAAAGAACTTTCTTCAGGAAAACACCAAGTCAGTTAGGTAGAATTGTTACATTATCAGTAACCTTGTCATTTCACAGCTTTATACCTCTAAACTCAGTTTTTTGAACAGTGGCTTAACGAATGTATCGCTGTATATACTTTTATTTTAAGGGTTTTCACACGTTTCTAATCATTTCCATGTACAATCATTGCGTATTTTAAGATTATTACCAACATGAGACAGTTTTCTTAGATATATATACATGAATCTTCAGGATTCAAACAGTTTCATTCAAAAAACTCTAGCCAATTCAGCCAAACTAGTAAATGTGAACAGTATTCTCTTTATTTAAAGACTTCGTACACAAATTCTGAGCTCTGTACATGGCAATTCTACATGTTTGAAAGAACTTTCCTCAGAAAAACATCAAGTCAGTTAGCCAGAATTGTTACATTATCAGTAAACTTGTAATTTCAAAGCTTTATACCTCTAAACTCAGTGTTTGAACAGGGCCATAACGAAAGAATGGCTGTATTTACTTGTATTTTAAGGTTTTTCAGCACGTTTCAAAACATTTCCATGAACAATCACGGTGTATTTTAAGAGTTTTACCAACATGAGACTGTTTTCTTAGATATATATATATAATCTTCAGGATTGAAACTGTTTCATTCAAAAAACTCTAGCTAATTCAGCCAAAATAGTAAATGTGAAAAGTATTCTCTTTATTTAAAGGCTTTATACACAAATTCTGAGCTCTATAAATGACAATTCTACATGTTTTAAAGGACTTTTTTCAGAAAAAACGCCAAGTCAGTTATCCAGAATTGTTACATTATCAGTAATCTTGTCAAATCACAGCTTTATATCTCTAATCTCAGTGTTTTAACAGTGGCTTAATGAATGTATGGCTGTATTTACTTGTATTTTAAGCGTTTTCACACGTTTCTAATCATTTCCGTGCATAATCATTGTGTATTTTAAGAGTATTACCAACATGAGACAGTTTTTCTTAGATATGTATACATGAATCTTCAGGATTCAAACTGTTTCATTCAAAAAACCCTAGCCATTTCAGCCAAAATAGTAAATGTGAACAGTATTCTCTTTATTTAAAGGCTTTATACACAAATTCGGAGGTCTGGAAATGGTAATTCTACATTTTGAAAGGACTTTCTTCCGGAAAATGCCAAGTCAGTTAGCCAGAATGGTTACATTATAAGTAATCTTCTCATTTAAGAGATTTATACCTCTAATCTCAGTGTTTGAACATGGCCTTAACGAAAGTATGGCTGTATTTCCTTGTATTTTAAGGTTTTTCTCACGTTTCTAATCATTTCAATATAAATCATTGTGGATTTTAAGAGTTCTTCCAACATGAGACAGTTTTCTTAGATATGTATACATGAATCTTCAGGATAGAAACTGTTTCATTCAAAAAAATCTAGCCAATTCAGCCAAAATAGTAAATGTGAACAGTATTGTCTTTATTTAAAGGCTTCATACACAAATTCTGAGCTCTGTAAATGTCAATTCTACATGTGTGAAAGACCTTTCTTCAGAAAAACATCAAGTCAGTTAGCCAGAATTGTTACTATTATCAGTAATCTTGTCATTTCACAGCTTTATACTTCTAATCTCAGTGTTTTCAAGAGGGCCTTAACAAAAGAATGGCTGTATTTACTTGTATTTTAAGGGTTTTCACATCTTTCTAATCATTTCCATGTACAATCATTGTGTATTTTAAAAGTTCTACCAACATGAGACAGTTTTGTTAGATATATATACATGAATCTTCAGGATTGAAACAGTTTCATTCAAAAAACTCTAGCCAATTCAGCCAAAATAGTAAATGTGAACAGTATTCTCTTTATTTAAAGGCTTCATACACAAATTCTGATCTCTGCAAACCAGAATTCTACATGTTTGAAAGAACTTTCTTCAGGAAAACACCAAGTCAGTTAGGTAGAATTGTTACATTATCAGTAACCTTGTCATTTCACAGCTTTATACCTCTAAACTCAGTTTTTGAACAGTGGCTTAACGAATGTATCGCTGTATATACTTTTATTTTAAGGGTTTTCACACGTTTCTAATCATTTCCATGTACAATCATTGTGTATTTTAAGATTATTACCAACATGAGCCAGTTTTCTTAGATATATATACATGAATCTTCAGGATTCAAACAGATTCATTCAAAAAACTCTAGCCAATTCAGCCAAACTAGTAAATGTGAACAGTATTCTCTTTATTTAAAGGCTTCATACACAAATTCTGAGCTCTGTACATGGCAATTCTACATGTTTGAAAGAACTTTCCTCAGAAAAACATCAAGTCAGTTAGCCAGAATTGTTACATTATCAGTAAACTTGTAATTTCAAAGCTTTATACCTCTAAACTCAGTGTTTTTGAACAGGGCCATAACGAAAGAAATGGCTGTATTTACTTGTATTTTAAGGTTTTCAGCACGTTTCAAATCATTTCCATGAACAATCACGGTGTATTTTAAGAGTTTTACCAACATGAGACTGTTTTCTTAGATATATATATATAATCTTCAGGATTGAAACTGTTTCATTCAAAAAACTCTAGCTAATTCAGCCAAAATAGTAAATGTGAAAAGTATTCTCTTTATTTAAAGGCTTTATACACAAATTCTGAGCTCTATAAATGACAATTCTACATGTTTTAAAGGACTTTTTTCAGAAAAACGCCAAGTCAGTTAGCCAGAATTGTTACATTATCAGTAATCTTGTCAATTCACAGCTTTATATCTCTAATCTCAGTGTTTTAACAGTGGCTTAACGAATGTATGGCTGTATTTACTTGTATTTTAAGCGTTTTCACACGTTTCTAATCATTTCCGTGCATAATCATTGTGTATTTTAAGAGTATTACCAACATGAGACAGTTTTCTTAGATATGTATACATGAATCTTCAGGATTCAAACTGTTTCATTCAAAAAACTCTAGCCATTTCAGCCAAAATAGTAAATGTGAACAGTATTCTCTTTATTTAAAGGCTTTATACACAAATTCTGAGGTCTGGAAATGGTAATTCTACATTTTGAAAGGAGTTTCTTCCGGAAAATGCCAGGTCAGTTAGCCAGAATGGTTACATTATAAGTAATCTTCTCATTTAAGAGATTTATACCTCTAATCTCAGTGTTTGAACATGGCCTTAACGAAAGTATGGCTGTATTTCCTTGTATTTTAAGGTTTTTCTCACGTTTCTAATCATTTCAATGTACAATCATTGTGGATTTTAAGAGTTCTTCCAACATGAGACAGTTTTCTTAGATATGTATACATGAATCTTCAGGATAGAAACTGTTTCATTCAAAAAAACCTAGCCAATTCAGCCAAAATAGTAAATGTGAACAGTATTGTCTTTATTTAAAGGCTTCATACACAAATTCTGAGCTCTGTAAATGTCAATTCTATATGTGTGAAAGACCTTTCTTCAGAAAAACATCAAGTCAGTTAGCCAGAATTGTTACATTATCAGTAATCTTGTCATTTCACAGCTTTATACTTCTAATCTCAGTGTTTCAAAAGGGCCTTAACAAAATAATGGCTGTATTTACTTGTATTTTAAGGGTTTTCACATCTTTCTAATCATTTCCATGTACAATCATTGTGTATTTTAAGAGTTCTACCAACATGAGACAGTTTTGTTAGATATATATACATGAATCTTCAGGATTGAAACTGTTTCATTCAAAAAACTCTAGCCAATTCAGCCAAAATATTAAATGTGAACAGTATTCTCTTTATTTATTGGCTTCATACACAAATTCTGATCTCTACAAACCAGAATTCTACATGTTTGAAAGAACTTTCTTCAGGAAAACACCAAGTCAGTTAGGTAGAATTGCTACATTATCAGTAACCTTGTCATTTCACAGCTTTATACCTCTAAACTCAGTTTTTGAACAGTGGCTTAACGAATGTATCGCTGTATATACTTTTATTTTAAGGGTTTTCACACGTTTCTAATCATTTCCATGTACAATCATTGTGTATTTTAAAATTATTACCAACATGAGCCAGTTTTCTTAGATATATATACATGAATCTTCAGGATTCAAACAGTTTCATTCAAAAAACTCTAGCCAATTCAGCCAACCTAGTAAAGGTGAACAGTATACTCTTTATTTAAAGGCTTCATACACAAATTCTGAGCTCTGTACATGGCAATTCTACATGTTTGAAAGAACTTTCCTCAGAAAAACATCAAGTCAGTTAGCCAGAATTGTTACATTATCAGTAAACTTGTAATTTCAAAGCTTTATACCTCTAAACTCAGTGTTTGAACAGGGCCATAACGAAAGAATGGCTGTATTTACTTGTATTTTAAGGTTTTCAGCACGTTTCAAAACATTTCCATGAACAATCACGGTGTATTTTAAGAGTTTTACCAACATGAGACTGTTTTCTTAGATATATATATATAATCTTCAGGATTGAAACTGTTTCATTCAAAAAACTCTAGCTAATTCAGCCAAAATAGTAAATGTGAAAAGTATTCTCTTTATTTAAAGGCTTTATACACAAATTCTGAGCTCTATAAATGACAATTCTACATGTTTTAAAGGACTTTTTTCAGAAAAAACGCCAAGTCAGTTAGCCAGAATTGTTACATTATCAGTAATCTTGTCAAATCACAGCTTTATATCTCTAATCTCAGTGTTTTAACAGTGGCTTAATGAATGTATGGCTGTATTTACTTGTATTTTAAGCGTTTTCACACGTTTCTAATCATTTCCGTGCATAATCATTGTGTATTTTAAGAGTATTACCAACATGAGACAGTTTTCTTAGATATGTATACATGAATCTTCAGGATTCAAACTGTTTCATTCAAAACCTCTAGCCATTTCAGCCAAAATAGTAAATGTGAACAGTATTCTCTTTATTTAAAGGCTTTATACACAAATTCTGAGGTCTGGAAATGGTAACTCTACATTTTGAAAGGACTTTCTTCCGGAAAATGCCAAGTCAGTTAGCCAGAATGGTTACATTATAAGTAATCTTCTCATTTAAGAGATTTATACCTCTAATCTCAGTGTTTGAACATGGCCTTAACGAAAGTATGGCTGTATTTCCTTGTATTTTAAGGTTTTTCTCACGTTTCTAATCATTTCAATGTACAATCATTGTGGATTTTAAGAGTTCTTCCAACATGAGACAGTTTTCTTAGATATGTATACATGAATCTTCAGGATAGAAACTGTTTCATTCAAAAAAATCTAGCCAATTCAGCCAAAATAGTAAATGTGAACAGTATTGTCTTTATTTAAAGGCTTCATACACAAATTCTGAGCTCTGTAAATGTCAATTCTACATGTGTGAAAGACCTTTCTTCAGAAAAACATCAAGTCAGTTAGCCAGAATTGTTACATTATCAGTAATCTTGTCATTTCACAGCTTTATAATTCTAATCTCAGTGTTTCAAGAGCGCCTTAACAAAAGAATGGCTGTATTTACTTGTATTTTAAGGGTTTTCACATCTTTCTAATCATTTCCATGTACAATCATTGTGTATTTTAAGACTTCTACCAACATGAGACAGTTTTGTTAGATATATATACATGAATCTTCAGGATTGAAACTGTTTCATTCAAAAATCTCTAGCCAATTCAGCCAAAATATTAAATGTGAACAGTATTCTCTTTATTTATAGGCTTCATACACAAATTCTGATCTCTACAAACCAGAATTCTACATGTTTGAAAGAACTTTCTTCAGGAAAACACCAAGTCAGTTAGGTAGAATTGTTACATTATCAGTAACCTTGTCATTTCACAGCTTTATACCTCTAAACTCAGTTTTTGAACAGTGGCTTAACGAATGTATCGCTGTATATACTTTTATTTTAAGGATTTTCACACGTTTCTAATCATTTCCATGTACAATCATTGTGTATTTTAAGATTATTACCAACATGAGACAGTTTTCTTAGATATATATACATGAATCTTCAGGATTCAAACAGTTTCATTCAAAAAACTCTAGCCAATTCAGCCAAACTAGTAAATGTGAACAGTATTCTCTTTATTTAAAGGCTTCATACACAAATTCTGAGCTCTGTACATGGCAATTCTACATGTTTGAAAGAACTTTCCTCAGAAAAACATCAAGTCAGTTAGCCAGAATTGTTACATTATCAGTAAACTTGTCATTTCAAAGCTTTATACTTCTAAACTCAGTGTTTGAACAGGGCCATAACGAAAGAATGGCTGTATTTACTTGTATTTTAAGGTTTTCAGCACGTTTCAAATCATTTCCATGAACAATCAGGTGTATTTTAAGAGTTTTACCAACATGAGACTGTTTTCTTAGATATATATATATAATCTTCAGGATTGAAACTGTTTCATTCAAAAAACTCTAGCTAATTCAGCCAAAATAGTAAATGTGAAAAGTATTCTCTTTATTTAAAGGCTTTATACACAAATTCTGAGCTCTATAAATGACAATTCTACATGTTTTAAAGGACTTTTTTCAGAAAAACGCCAAGTCAGTTAGCCAGAATTGTTACATTATCAGTAATCTTGTCAATTCACAGCTTTATATCTCTAATCTCAGTGTTTTAACAGTGGCTTAATGAATGTATGGCTGTATTTACTTGTATTTTAAGCGTTTTCACACGTTTCTAATCATTTCCGTGCATAATCATTGTGTATTTTAAGAGTATTACCAACATGAGACAGTTTTCTTAGATATGTATACATGAATCTTCAGGATTCAAACTGTTTCATTCAAAAAACTCTAGCCATTTCAGCCAAAATAGTAAATGTGAACAGTATTCTCTTTATTTAAAGGCTTTATACACAAATTCTGAGGTCTGGAAATGGTAATTCTACATTTTGAAAGGACTTTCTTCCGGAAAATCCCAAGTCAGTTAGCCAGAATGGTTACATTATAAGTAATCTTCTCATTTAAGAGATTTATACCTCTAATCTCAGTGTTTGAACATGGCCTTAACGAAAGTATGGCTGTATTTCCTTGTATTTTAAGGTTTTTCTCACGTTTCTAATCATTTCAATGTACAATCATTGTGGATTTTAAGAGTTCTTCCAACATGAGACAGTTTTCTTAGATATGTATACATGAATCTTCAGGATAGAAACTGTTTCATTCAAAAAAATCTAGCCAATTCAGCCAAAATAGTAAATGTGAACAGTATTGTCTTTATTTAAAGGCTTCATACACAAATTCTGAGCTCTGTAAATGTCAATTCTACATGTGTGAAAGACCTTTCTTCAGAAAAACATCAAGTCAGTTAGCCAGAATTGTTACATTATCAGTAATCTTGTCATTTCACAGCTTTATACTTCTAATCTCAGTGTTTCAAGAGGGCCTTAACAAAAGAATGGCTGTATTTACATGTATTTTAAGGGTTTTCACATCTTTCTAATCATTTCCATGTACAATCATTGTGTATTTTAAAAGTTCTACCAACATGAGACAGTTTTGTTAGATATATATACATGAATCTTCAGGATAGAAACTGTTTCATTCAAAAATCTCTAGCCAATTCAGCCAAAATATTAAATGTGAACAGTATTCTCTTTATTTATAGGCTTCATACACAAATTCTGATCTCTACAAACCAGAATTCTACATGTTTGAAAGAACTTTCTTCAGGAAAACACCAAGTCAGTTAGGTAGAATTGTTACATTATCAGTAACCTTGTCATTTCACAGCTTTATACCTCTAAACTCAGTTTTTGAACAGTGGCTTAACGAATGTATCGCTGTATATACTTTTATTTTAAGGGTTTTCACACGTTTCTAATCATTTCCATGTACAATCATTGTGTATTTTAAGATTATTACCAACATGAGCCAGTTTTCTTAGATATATATACATGAATCTTCAGGATTCAAACAGTTTCATTCAAAAAACTCTAGCCAATTCAGCCAAACTAGCAAATGTGAACAGTATTCTCTTTATTTAAAGGCTTCATACACAAATTCTGAGCTCTGTACATGGCAATTCTACATGTTTGAAAGAACTTTCCTCAGAAAAACATCAAGTCAGTTAGCCAGAATTGTTACATTATCAGTAAAATTGTAATTTCAAAGCTTTATACCTCTAAACTCAGTGTTTGAACAGGGCCATAACGAAAGAATGGCTGTATTTACTTGTATTTTAAGGTTTTCAGCACGTTTCAAATCATTTCCATGAACAATCACGGTGTATTTTAAGAGTTTTACCAACATGAGACTGTTTTCTTAGATATATATATATAATCTTCAGGATTGAAACTGTTTCATTCAAAAAACTCTAGCTAATTCAGCCAAAATAGTAAATGTGAAAAGTATTCTCTTTATTTAAAGGCTTTATACACAAATTCTGAGCTCTATAAATGACAATTCTACATGTTTTAAAGGACTTTTTTCAGAAAAACGCCAAGTCAGTTAGCCAGAATTGTTACATTATCAGTAATCTTGTCAAATCACAGCTTTATATATCTAATCTCAGTGTTTTAACAGTGGCTTAATGAATGTATGGCTGTATTTACTTGTATTTTAAGCGTTTTCACACGTTTCTAATCATTTCCGTGCATAATCATTGTGTATTTTAAGAGTATTACCAACATGAGACAGTTTTCTTAGATATGTATACATGAATCTTCAGGATTCAAACTGTTTCATTCAAAAAACCCTAGCCATTTCAGCCAAAATAGTAAATGTGAACAGTATTCTCTTTATTTAAAGGCTTTATACACAAATTCTGAGGTCTGGAAATGGTAATTCTACATTTTGAAAGGACTTTCTTCCGGAAAATGCCAAGTCAGTTAGCCAGAATGGTTACATTATAAGTAATCTTCTCATTTAAGTGATTTATACCTCTAATCTCAGTGTTTGAACATGGCCTTAACGAAAGTATGGCTGTATTTCCTTGTATTTTAAGGTTTTTCTCACGTTTCTAATCATTTCAATGTACAATCATTGTGGATTTTAAGAGTTCTTCCAACATGAGACAGTTTTCTTAGATATGTATACATGAATCTTCAGGATAGAAACTGTTTCATTCAAAAAAATCTAGCCAATTCAGCCAAAATAGTAATTTTGAACAGTATTGTCTTTATTTAAAGGCTTCATACACAAATTCTGAGCTCTGTAAATGTCAATTCTACATGTGTGAAAGACCTTTCTTCAGAAAAACATCAAGTCAGTTAGCCAGAATTGTTACATTATCAGTAATCTTGTCATTTCACAGCTTTATACTTCTACTCTCAGTGTTTCAAGAGCACCTTAACAAAAGAATGGCTGTATTTACTTGTATTTTAAGGGTTTTCACATCTTTCTAATCATTTCCATGTACAATCATTGTGTATTTTAAGACTTCTACCAACATGAGACAGTTTTGTTAGATATATATACATGAATCTTCAGGATTGAAACTGTTTCATTCAAAAAACTCTAGCCAATTCAGCCAAAATATTAAATGTGAACAGTATTCTCTTTATTTATAGGCTTCATACACAAATTCTGATCTCTGCAAACCAGAATTCTACATGTTAGAAAGAACTTTCTTCAGGAAAACACCAAGTCAGTTAGGTAGAATTGTTACATTATCAGTAACCTTGTCATTTCACAGCTTTATACCTCTAAACTCAGTTTTTGAACAGTGGCTTAACGAATGTATCGCTGTATATACTTTTATTTTAAGGGTTTTCACACGTTTCTAATCATTTCCATGTACAATCATTGTGTATTTTACGATTATTACCAACATGAGACAGTTTTCTTAGATATATATACATGAATCTTCAGGATTCAAACAGTTTCATTCAAAAAACTCTAGCCAATTCAGCCAAACTAGCAAATGTGAACAGTATTCTCTTTATTTAAAGGCTTCATACACAAATTCTGAGCTCTGTACATGGCAATTCTACATGTTTGAAAGAACTTTCCTCAGAAAAACATCAAGTCAGTTAGCCAGAATTGTTATATTATCAGTAAACTTGTAATTTCAAAGCTTTATACCTCTAAACTCAGTGTTTGAACAGGGCCATAACGAAAGAATGGCTGTATTTACTTGTATTTTAAGGTTTTCAGCACGTTTCAAATCATTTCCATGAACAATCACGGTGTATTTTAAGAGTTTTACCAACATGAGACTGTTTTCTTAGATATATATATATAATCTTCAGGATTGAAACTGTTTCATTCAAAAAACTCTAGCTAATTCAGCCAAAATAGTAAATGTGAAAAGTATTCTCTTTATTTAAAGGCTTTATACACAAATTCTGAGCTCTATAAATGACAATTCTACATGTTTTAAAGGACTTTTTTCAGAAAAACGCCAAGTCAGTTAGCCAGAATTGTTACATTATCAGTAATCTTGTCAAATCACAGCTTTATATCTCTAATCTCAGTGTTTTAACAGTGGCTTAAAGAATGTATGGCTGTATTTACTTGTATTTTAAGCGTTTTCACACGTTTCTAATCATTTCCGTGCATAATCATTGTGTATTTTAAGAGTATTACCAACATGAGACAGTTTTCTTAGATATGTATACATGAATCTTCAGGATTCAAACTGTTTCATTCAAAAAACTCTAGCCATTTCAGCCAAAATAGTAAATGTGAACAGTATTCTCTTTATTTAAAGGCTTTATACACAAATTCTGAGGTCTGGAAATGGTAATTCTACATTTTGAAAGGACTTTCTTCCGGAAAATGCCAAGTCAGTTAGCCAGAATGGTTACATTATAAGTAATCTTCTCATTTAAGTGATTTATACCTCTAATCTCAGTGTTTGAACATGGCCTTAAAGAAAGTATGGCTGAATTTCCTTGTATTTTAAGGTTTTTCTCACGTTTCTAATCATTTCAATGTACAATCATTGTGGATTTTAAGAGTTCTTCCAACATGAGACAGTTTTCTTAGATATGTATACATGAATCTTCAGGATAGAAACTGTTTCATTCAAAAAAATCTAGCCAATTCAGCCAAAATAGTAAATGTGAACAGTATTGTCTTTATTTAAAGGCTTCATACACAAATTCTGAGCTCTGTAAATGTCAATTCTACATGTGTGAAAGACCTTTCTTCCGAAAAACATCAATTCAGTTAGCCAGAATTGTTACATTATCAGTAATCTTGTCATTTCACAGCTTTATACTTCTAATCTCAGTGTTTCAAGAGCACCTTAACAAAAGAATGGCTGTATTTACTTGTATTTTAAGGGTTTTCACATCTTTCTAATCATTTCCATGTACAATCATTGTGTATTTTAAGACTTCTACCAACATGAGACAGTTTTGTTAGATATATATACATGAATCTTCAGGATTGAAACAGTTTCATTCAAAAAACTCTAGCCAATTCAGCCAAAATATTAAATGTGAACAGTATTCTCTTTATTTATAGGCTTCATACACAAATTCTGATCTCTGCAAACCAGAATTCTACATGTTTGAAAGAACTTTCTTCAGGAAAACACCAAGTCAGTTAGGTAGAATTGTTACATTATCAGTAACCTTGTCATTTCACAGCTTTATACCTCTAAACTCAGTTTTTGAACAGTGGCTTAACGAATGTATCGCTGTATATACTTTTATTTTAAGGGTTTTCACACGTTTCTAATCATTTCCATGTACAATCATTGTGTATTTTAAGATTATTACCAACATGAGCCAGTTTTCTTAGATATATATACATGAATCTTCAGGATTCAAACAGTTTCATTCAAAAAACTCTAGCCAATTCAGCCAAACTAGTAAATGTGAACAGTATTCTCTTTATTTAAAGGCTTCATACACAAATTCTGAGCTCTGTACATGGCAATTCTACATGTTTGAAAGAACTTTCCTCAGAAAAACATCAAGTCAGTTAGCCAGAATTGTTACATTATCAGTAAACTTGTAATTTCAAAGCTTTATACCTCTAAACTCAGTGTATGAACAGGGCCATAACGAAAGAATGGCTGTATTTACTTGTATTTTAAGGTTTTCAGCACGTTTCAAATCATTTCCATGAACAATCACGGTGTATTTTAAGAGTTTTACCAACATGAGACTGTTTTCTTAGATATATATATATAATCTTCAGGATTGAAACTGTTTCATTCAAAAAACTCTAGCTAATTCAGCCAAAATAGTAAATGTGAAAAGTATTCTCTTTATTTAAAGGCTTTATACACAAATTCTGAGCTCTATAAATGACAATTCTACATGTTTTAAAGGACTTTTTTCAGAAAAACGCCAAGTCAGTTAGCCAGAATTGTTACATTATCAGTAATCTTGTCAAATCACAGCTTTATATCTCTAATCTCAGTGTTTTAACAGTGGCTTAAAGAATGTATGGCTGTATTTACTTGTATTTTAAGCGTTTTCACACGTTTCTAATCATTTCCGTGCATAATCATTGTGTATTTTAATTGTATTACCAACATAAGACAGTTTTCTTAGATATGTATACATGAATCTTCAGGATTCAAACTGTTTCATTCAAAAAACTCTAGCCATTTCAGCCAAAATAGTAAATGTGAACAGTATTCTCTTTATTTAAAGGCTTTATACACAAATTCTGAGGTCTGGAAATGGTAATTCTACATTTTGAAAGGACTTTCTTCCGGAAAATGCCAAGTCAGTTAGCCAGAATGGTTACATTATAAGTAATCTTCTCATTTAAGTGATTTATACCTCTAATCTCAGTGTTTGAACATGGCCTTAACGAAAGTATGGCTGTATTTCCTTGTATTTTAAGGTTTTTCTCACGTTTCTAATCATTTCAATGTACAATCATTGTGGATTTTAAGAGTTCTTCCAACATGAGACAGTTTTCTTAGATATGTATACATGAATCTTCAGGATAGAAACTGTTTCATTCAAAAAAATCTAGCCAATTCAGCCAAAATAGTAAATGTGAACAGTATTGTCTTTATTTAAAGGCTTCATACACAAATTCTGAGCTCTGTAAATGTCAATTCTACATGTGTGAAAGACCTTTCTTCCGAAAAACATCAATTCAGTTAGCCAGAATTGTTACATTATCAGTAATCTTGTCATTTCACAGCTTTATACTTCTAATCTCAGTGTTTCAAGAGCACCTTAACAAAAGAATGGCTGTATTTACTTGTATTTTAAGGGTTTTCACATCTTTCTAATCATTTCCATGTACAATCATTGTGTATTTTAAGACTTCTACCAACATGAGACAGTTTTGTTAGATATATATACATGAATCTTCAGGATTGAAACAGTTTCATTCAAAAAACTCTAGCCAATTCAGCCAAAATATTAAATGTGAACAGTATTCTCTTTATTTATAGGCTTCATACACAAATTCTGATCTCTGCAAACCAGAATTCTACATGTTTGAAAGAACTTTCTTCAGGAAAACACCAAGTCAGTTAGGTAGAATTGTTACATTATCAGTAACCTTGTCATTTCACAGCTTTATACCTCTAAACTCAGTTTTTGAACAGTGGCTTAACGAATGTATCGCTGTATATACTTTTATTTTAAGGGTTTTCACACGTTTCTAATCATTTCCATGTACAATCATTGTGTATTTTAAGATTATTACCAACATGAGCCAGTTTTCTTAGATATATATACATGAATCTTCAGGATTCAAACAGTTTCATTCAAAAAACTCTAGCCAATTCAGCCAAACTAGTAAATGTGAACAGTATTCTCTTTATTTAAAGGCTTCATACACAAATTCTGAGCTCTGTACATGGCAATTCTACATGTTTGAAAGAACTTTCCTCAGAAAAACATCAAGTCAGTTAGCCAGAATTGTTACATTATCAGTAAACTTGTAATTTCAAAGCTTTATACCTCTAAACTCAGTGTATGAACAGGGCCATAACGAAAGAATGGCTGTATTTACTTGTATTTTAAGGTTTTCAGCACGTTTCAAATCATTTCCATGAACAATCACGGTGTATTTTAAGAGTTTTACCAACATGAGACTGTTTTCTTAGATATATATATATAATCTTCAGGATTGAAACTGTTTCATTCAAAAAACTCTAGCTAATTCAGCCAAAATAGTAAATGTGAAAAGTATTCTCTTTATTTAAAGGCTTTATACACAAATTCTGAGCTCTATAAATGACAATTCTACATGTTTTAAAGGACTTTTTTCAGAAAAACGCCAAGTCAGTTAGCCAGAATTGTTACATTATCAGTAATCTTGTCAAATCACAGCTTTATATCTCTAATCTCAGTGTTTTAACAGTGGCTTAAAGAATGTATGGCTGTATTTACTTGTATTTTAAGCGTTTTCACACGTTTCTAATCATTTCCGTGCATAATCATTGTGTATTTTAATTGTATTACCAACATAAGACAGTTTTCTTAGATATGTATACATGAATCTTCAGGATTCAAACTGTTTCATTCAAAAAACTCTAGCCATTTCAGCCAAAATAGTAAATGTGAACAGTATTCTCTTTATTTAAAGGCTTTATACACAAATTCTGAGGTCTGGAAATGGTAATTCTACATTTTGAAAGGACTTTCTTCCGGAAAATGCCAAGTCAGTTAGCCAGAATGGTTACATTATAAGTAATCTTCTCATTTAAGTGATTTATACCTCTAATCTCAGTGTTGTGAACATGGCCTTAACGAAAGTATGGCTGTATTTCCTTGTATTTTAAGGTTTTTCTCACGTTTCTAATCATTTCAATGTACAATCATTGTGGATTTTAAGAGTTCTTCCAACATGAGACAGTTTTCTTAGATATGTATACATGAATCTTCAGGATAGAAACTGTTTCATTCAAAAAAATCTAGCCAATTCAGCCAAAATAGTAAATGTGAACAGTATTGTCTTTATTTAAAGGCTTCATACACAAATTCTGAGCTCTGTAAATGTCAATTCTACATGTGTGAAAGACCTTTCTTCCGAAAAACATCAATTCAGTTAGCCAGAATTGTTACATTATCAGTAATCTTGTCATTTCACAGCTTTATACTTCTAATCTCAGTGTTTCAAGAGCACCTTAACAAAAGAATGGCTGTATTTACTTGTATTTTAAGGGTTTTCACATCTTTCTAATCATTTCCATGTACAATCATTGTGTATTTTAAGACTTCTACCAACATGAGACAGTTTTGTTAGATATATATACATGAATCTTCAGGATTGAAACAGTTTCATTCAAAAAACTCTAGCCAATTCAGCCAAAATATTAAATGTGAACAGTATTCTCTTTATTTATAGGCTTCATACACAAATTCTGATCTCTGCAAACCAGAATTCTACATGTTTGAAAGAACTTTCTTCAGGAAAACACCAAGTCAGTTAGGTAGAATTGTTACATTATCAGTAACCTTGTCATTTCACAGCTTTATACCTCTAAACTCAGTTTTTGAACAGTGGCTTAACGAATGTATCGCTGTATATACTTTTATTTTAAGGGTTTTTCACACGTTTCTAATCATTTCCATGTACAATCATTGTGTATTTTAAGATTATTACCAACATGAGCCAGTTTTCTTAGATATATATACATGAATCTTCAGGATTCAAACAGTTTCATTCAAAAAACTCTAGCCAATTCAGCCAAACTAGTAAATGTGAACAGTATTCTCTTTATTTAAAGGCTTCATACACAAATTCTGAGCTCTGTACATGGCAATTCTACATGTTTGAAAGAACTTTCCTCAGAAAAACATCAAGTCAGTTAGCCAGAATTGTTACATTATCAGTAAACTTGTAATTTCAAAGCTTTATACCTCTAAACTCAGTGTTTGAACAGGGCCATAACGAAAGAATGGCTGTATTTACTTGTATTTTAAGGTTTTCAGCACGTTTCAAATCATTTCCATGAACAATCACGGTGTATTTTAAGAGTTTTACCAACATGAGACTGTTTTCTTAGATATGTATATATAATCTTCAGGATTGAAACTGTTTCATTCAAAAAACTCTAGCTAATTCAGCCAAAATAGTAAATGTGAAAAGTATTCTCTTTATTTAAAGGCTTTATACACAAATTCTGAGCTCTATAAATGACAATTCTACATGTTTTAAAGGACTTTTTTCAGAAAAACGCCAAGTCAGTTAGCCAGAATTGTTACATTATCAGTAATCTTGTCAAATCACAGCTTTATATCTCTAATCTCAGTGTTTTAACAGTGGCTTAATGAATGTATGGCTGTATTTACTTGTATTTTAAGCGTTTTCACACGTTTCTAATCATTTCCGTGCATAATCATTGTGTATTTTAAGAGTATTACCAACATGAGACAGTTTTCTTAGATATGTATACATGAATCTTCAGGATTCAAACTGTTTCATTCAAAAAACTCTAGCCATTTCAGCCAAAATAGTAAATGTGAACAGTATTCTCTTTATTTAAAGGCTTTATACACAAATTCTGAGGTCTGGAAATGGTAATTCTACATTTTGAAAGGACTTTCTTCCGGAAAATGCCAAGTCAGTTAGCCAGAATGGTTACATTATAAGTAATCTTCTCATTTAAGTGATTTATACCTCTAATCTCAGTGTTTGAACATGGCCTTAACGAAAGTATGGCTGTATTTCCTTGTATTTTAAGGTTTTTCTCACGTTTCTAATCATTTCAATGTACAATCATTGTGGATTTTAAGAGTTCTTCCAACATGAGACAGTTTTCTTAGATATGTATACATGAATCTTCAGGATAGAAACTGTTTCATTCAAAAAAATCTAGCCAATTCAGCCAAAATAGTAAATGTGAACAGTATTGTCTTTATTTAAAGGCTTCATACACAAATTCTGAGCTCTGTAAATGTCAATTCTACATGTGTGAAAGACCTTTCTTCAGAAAAACATCAAGTCAGTTAGCCAGAATTGTTACATTATCAGTAATCTTGTCATTTCACAGCTTTATAATTCTAATCTCAGTGTTTCAAGAGCGCCTTAACAAAAGAATGGCTGTATTTACTTGTATTTTAAGGGTTTTCACATCTTTCTAATCATTTCCATGTACAATCATTGTGTATTTTAAGACTTCTACCAACATGAGACAGTTTTGTTAGATATATATACATGAATCTTCAGGATTGAAACTGTTTCATTCAAAAATCTCTAGCCAATTCAGCCAAAATATTAAATGTGAACAGTATTCTCTTTATTTATAGGCTTCATACACAAATTCTGATCTCTACAAACCAGAATTCTACATGTTTGAAAGAACTTTCTTCAGGAAAACACCAAGTCAGTTAGGTAGAATTGTTACATTATCAGTAACCTTGTCATTTCACAGCTTTATACCTCTAAACTCAGTTTTTGAACAGTGGCTTAACGAATGTATCGCTGTATATACTTTTATTTTAAGGGTTTTCACACGTTTCTAATCATTTCCATGTACAATCATTGTGTATTTTAAGATTATTACCAACATGAGACAGTTTTTCTTAGATATATATACATGAATCTTCAGGATTCAAACAGTTTCATTCAAAAAACTCTAGCCAATTCAGCCAAACTAGTAAATGTGAACAGTATTCTCTTTATTTAAAGGCTTCATACACAAATTCTGAGCTCTGTACATGGCAATTCTACATGTTTGAAAGAACTTTCCTCAGAAAAACATCAAGTCAGTTAGCCAGAATTGTTACATTATCAGTAAACTTGTCATTTCAAAGCTTTATACCTCTAAACTCAGTGTTTGAACAGGGCCATAACGAAAGAATGGCTGTATTTACTTGTATTTTAAGGTTTTCAGCACGTTTGAAATCATTTCCATGAACAATCAGGTGTATTTTAAGAGTTTTACCAACATGAGACTGTTTTCTTAGATATATATATATAACCTTCAGGATTGAAACTGTTTCATTCAAAAAACTCTAGCTAATTCAGCCAAAATAGTAAATGTGAAAAGTATTCTCTTTATTTAAAGGCTTTATACACAAATTCTGAGCTCTATAAATGACAATTCTACATGTTTTTAAAGGACTTTTTTTCAGAAAAACGCCAAGTCAGTTAGCCAGAATTGTTACATTATCAGTAATCTTGTCAAATCACAGCTTTATATCTCTAATCTCAGTGTTTTAACAGTGGCTTAATGAATGTATGGCTGTATTTACTTGTATTTTAAGCGTTTTCACACGTTTCTAATCATTTCCGTGCATAATCATTGTGTATTTTAAGAGTATTACCAACATGAGACAGTTTTCTTAGATATGTATACATGAATCTTCAGGATTCAAACTGTTTCATTCAAAAAACTCTAGCCATTTCAGCCAAAATAGTAAATGTGAACAGTATTCTCTTTATTTAAAGGCTTTATACACAAATTCTGAGGTCTGGAAATGGTAATTCTACATTTTGAAAGGACTTTCTTCCGGAAAATGCCAAGTCAGTTAGCCAGAATGGTTACATTATAAGTAATCTTCTCATTTAAGTGATCTATACCTCTAATCTCAGTGTTTGAACATGGCCTTAACGAAAGTATGGCTGTATTTCCTTGTATTTTAAGGTTTTTCTCACGTTTCTAATCATTTCAATGTACAATCATTGTGGATTTTAAGAGTTCTTCCAACATGAGACAGTTTTCTTAGATATGTATACATGAAACTTCAGGATAGAAACTGTTTCATTCAAAAAAATCTAGCCAATTCAGCCAAAATAGTAAATGTGAACAGTATTGTCTTTATTTAAAGGCTTCATACACAAATTCTGAGCTCTGTAAATGTCAATTCTACATGTGTGAAAGACCTTTCTTCAGAAAAACATCAAGTCAGTTAGCCAGAATTGTTACATTATCAGTAATCTTGTCATTTCACAGCTTTATAATTCTAATCTCAGTGTTTCAAGAGCGCCTTAACAAAAGAATGGCTGTATTTACTTGTATTTTAAGGGTTTTCACATCTTTCTAATCATTTCCATGTACAATCATTGTGTATTTTAAGACTTCTACCAACATGAGACAGTTTTGTTAGATATATATACATGAATCTTCAGGATTGAAACTGTTTCATTCAAAAATCTCTAGCCAATTCAGCCAAAATATTAAATGTGAACAGTATTCTCTTTATTTATAGGCTTCATACACAAATTCTGATCTCTACAAACCAGAATTCTACATGTTTGAAAGAACTTTCTTCAGGAAAACACCAAGTCAGTTAGGTAGAATTGTTACATTATCAGTAACCTTGTCATTTCACAGCTTTATACCTCTAAACTCAGTTTTTGAACAGTGGCTTAACGAATGTATCGCTGTATATACTTTTATTTTAAGGGTTTTCACACGTTTCTAATCATTTCCATGTACAATCATTGTGTATTTTAAGATTATTACCAACATGAGCCAGTTTTCTTAGATATATATACATGAATCTTCAGGATTCAAACAGTTTCATTCAAAAAACTCTAGCCAATTCAGCCAAACTAGTAAATGTGAACAGTATTCTCTTTATTTAAAGGCTTCATACACAAATTCTGAGCTCTGTACATGGCAATTCTACATGTTTGAAAGAACTTTCCTCAGAAAAACATCAAGTCAGTTAGCCAGAATTGTTACATTATCAGTAAACTTGTCATTTCAAAGCTTTATACCTCTAAACTCAGTGTTTGAACAGGGCCATAACGAAAGAATGGCTGTATTTACTTGTATTTTAAGGTTTTCAGCACGTTTGAAATCATTTCCATGAACAATCAGGTGTATTTTAAGAGTTTTACCAACATGAGACTGTTTTCTTAGATATATATATATAACCTTCAGGATTGAAACTGTTTCATTCAAAAAACTCTAGCTAATTCAGCCAAAATAGTAAATGTGAAAAGTATTCTCTTTATTTAAAGGCTTTATACACAAATTCTGAGCTCTATAAATGACAATTCTACATGTTTTAAAGGACTTTTTTCAGAAAAACGCCAAGTCAGTTAGCCAGAATTGTTACATTATCAGTAATCTTGTCAATTCACAGCTTTATATCTCTAATCTCAGTGTTTTAACAGTGGCTTAATGAATGTATGGCTGTATTTACTTGTATTTTAAGCGTTTTCACACGTTTCTAATCATTTCCGTGCATAATCATTGTGTATTTTAAGAGTATTACCAACATGAGACAGTTTTCTTAGATATGTATACATGAATCTTCAGGATTCAAACTGTTTCATTCAAAAAACTCTAGCCATTTCAGCCAAAATAGTAAATGTGAACAGTATTCTCTTTATTTAAAGGCTTTATACACAAATTCTGAGGTCTGGAAATGGTAATTCTACATTTTGAAAGGACTTTCTTCCGGAAAATCCCAAGTCAGTTAGCCAGAATGGTTACATTATAAGTAATCTTCTCATTTAAGAGATTTATACCTCTAATCTCAGTGTTTGAACATGGCCTTAACGAAAGTATGGCTGTATTTCCTTGTATTTTAAGGTTTTTCTCACGTTTCTAATCATTTCAATGTACAATCATTGTGGATTTTAAGAGTTCTTCCAACATGAGACAGTTTTCTTAGATATGTATACATGAATCTTCAGGATAGAAACTGTTTCATTCAAAAAAATCTAGCCAATTCAGCCAAAATAGTAAATGTGAACAGTATTGTTTTTATTTAAAGGCTTCATACACAAATTCTGAGCTCTGTAAATGTCAATTCTACATGTGTGAAAGACCTTTCTTCAGAAAAACATCAAGTCAGTTAGCCAGAATTGTTACATTATCAGTAATCTTGTCATTTCACAGCTTTTATACTTCTAATCTCAGTGTTTCAAGAGGGCCTTAACAAAAGAATGGCTGTATTTACTTGTATTTTTAAGGGTTTTTCACATCTTTCTAATCATTTTCCATGTACAATCATTGTGTATTTTAAAAGTTCTACCAACATGAGACAGTTTTTGTTAGATATATATATATGAATCTTCAGGATAGAAAACTGTTTCATTCAAAAATCTCTAGCCAATTCAGCCAAAATATTAAATGTGAACAGTATTCTCTTTATTTATAGGCTTCATACACAAATTCTGATCTCTACAAACCAGAATTCTACATGTTTGAAAGAACTTTCTTCAGGAAAACACCAAGTCAGTTAGGTAGAATTGTTACATTATCAGTAACCTTGTCATTTCACAGCTTTATACCTCTAAACTCAGTTTTTGAACCGTGGCTTAACGAATGTATCGCTGTATATACTTTATTTTAAGGGTTTTCACACGTTTGTAATCATTTCCATGTACAATCATTGTGTATTTTACGATTATTACCAACATGAGACAGTTTTCTTAGATATATATACATGAATCTTCAGGATTCAAAACAGTTTCATTCAAAAAACTCTAGCCAATTCAGCCAAACTAGTAAATGTGAACAGTATTCTCTTTATTTAAAGGCTTCATACACAAATTCTGAGCTCTGTACATGGCAATTCTACATGTTTGAAAGAACTTTCCTCAGAAAAACATCAAGTCAGTTAGCCCAGAATTGTTACATTATCAGTAAACTTGTCATTTCAAAGCTTTATACCTCTAAACTCAGTGTTTGAACAGGGCCATAACGAAAGAATGGCTGTATTTACTTGTATTTTAAGGTTTTCAAGCACGTTTCAAATCATTTCCATGAACAATCACGGTGTATTTTAAGAGTTTTTACCAACATGAGACTGTTTTCTTAGATATATATATATAATCTTCAGGATTGAAACTGTTTCATTCAAAAAACTCTAGCTAATTCAGCCAAAATAGTAAATGTGAAAAGTATTCTCTTTATTTAAAGGCTTTATACACAAATTCTGAGCTCTATAAATGACAATTCTACATGTTTTAAAGGACTTTTTTCAGAAAAACGCCAGTCAGTTAGCCAGAATTGTTACATTATCAGTAATCTTGTCAAATCACAGCTTTATATCTCTAATCTCAGTGTTTTAACAGTGGCTTAATGAATGTATGGCTGTATTTACTTGTATTTTAAGCGTTTTCACACGTTTCTAATCATTTCCGTGCATAATCATTGTGTATTTTAAGAGTATTACCAACATGAGACAGTTTTCTTAGATATGTATACATGAATCTTCAGGATTCAAACTGTTTCATTCAAAAAACTCTAGCCATTTTCAGCCAAAATAGTAAATGTGAACAGTATTCTCTTTATTTAAAGGCTTTATACACAAATTCTGAGGTCTGGAAATGTTAATTCTACATTTTGAAAGGAATTTCTTCCGGAAAATGCCAAGTCAGTTAGCCAGAATGGTTACATTATAAGTAATCTTCTCATTTAAGTGATTTATACCTCTAATCTCAGTGTTTGAACATGGCCTTAACGAAAGTATGGCTGTATTTCCTTGTATTTTAAGGTTTTTCTCACGTTTCTAATCATTTCAATGTACAATCATTGTGGATTTTAAGAGTTTCTTCCAACATGAGACAGTTTTCTTAGATATGTATACATGAATCTTCAGGATAGAAACTGTTTCATTCAAAAAAAATCTAGCCAATTCAGCCAAAATAGTAAATGTGAACAGTATTGTCTTTATTTAAAGGCTTCATACACAAATTCTGAGCTCTGTAAATGTCAATTCTACATGTGTGAAAGACCTTTCTTCAGAAAAACATCAAGTCAGTTAGCCAGAATTGTTACATTATCAGTAATCTTGTCATTTCACAGCTTTATACTTCTAATCTCAGTGTTTCAAGAGCACCTTAACAAAAGAATGGCTGTATTTACTTGTATTTTAAGGGTTTTCACATCTTTCTAATCATTTCCATGTACAATCATTGTGTATTTTAAGACTTCTACCAACATGAGACAGTTTTGTTAGATATATATACATGAATCTTCAGGATTGAAACTGTTTCATTCAAAAAACTCTAGCCAATTCAGCCAAAATATTAAATGTGAACAGTATTCTCTTTATTTATAGGCTTCATACACAAATTCTGATCTCTACAAACCAGAATTCTACATGTTTGAAAGAACTTTCTTCAGGAAAACACCAAGTCAGTTAGGTAGAATTGTTACATTATCAGTAACCTTGTCATTTCACAGCTTTATACCTCTAAACTCAGTTTTTGAACAGTGGCTTAACGAATGTATCGCTGTATATACTTTTATTTTAAGGGTTTTCACACGTTTCTAATCATTTCCATGTACAATCATTGTGTATTTTAAGATTATTACCAACATGAGCCAGTTTTCTTAGATATATATACATGAATCTTCAGGATTCAAACAGTTTCATTCAAAAAACTCTAGCCAATTCAGCCAAACTAGTAAATGTGAACAGTATTCTCTTTATTTAAAGGCTTCATACACAAATTCTGAGCTCTGTACATGGCAATTCTACATGTTTGAAAGAACTTTCCTCAGAAAAACATCAAGTCAGTTAGCCAGAATTGTTACATTATCAGTAAACTTGTCATTTCAAAGCTTTATACCTCTAAACTCAGTGTTTGAACAGGGCCATAACGAAAGAATGGCTGTATTTACTTGTATTTTAAGGTTTTCAGCACGTTTCTCAAATCATTTTCCATGAACAATCACGGTGTATTTTAAGAGTTTTACCAACATGAGACTGTTTTCTTAGATATATATATATAATCTTCAGGATTGAAACTGTTTCATTCAAAAAACTCTAGCTAATTCAGCCAAAATAGCAAATGTGAAAAGTATTCTCTTTATTTTAAAGGCTTTATACACAAATTCTGAGCTCTATAAATGACAATTCTACATGTTTTAAAGGACTTTTTTCAGAAAAAACGCCAAGTCAGTTAGCCAGAATTGTTACATTATCAGTAAACTTGTCATTTCAAAGCTTTATACCTCTAAACTCAGTGTTTGAACAGGGCCACAACGAAAGAATGGCTGTATTTACTTGTATTTTAAGGTTTTCAACACGTTTCAAATCATTTCCATGAACAATCACGGTGTATTTTAAGAGTTTTACCAACATGAGACTGTTTTCTTAGATATATATATATAATCTTCAGGATTGAAACTGTTTCATTCAAAAAACTCTAGCTAATTCAGCCAAAATAGCAAATGTGAAAAGTATTCTCTTTATTTAAAGGCTTCATACACAAATTCTGAGCTCTGTAAATGTCAATTCTACATGTGTGAAAGACCTTTCTTCAGAAAAACATCAAGTCAGTTAGCCAGAATTGTTACATTATCAGTAACCTTGTCAATTCACAGCTTTATACCTCTAATCTCAGTGTTTGAACAGTGGCTTAACGAATGTATGGCTGTATTTACTTGTATTTTAAGCGTTTTCACACGTTTCTAATTATTTCCATGCATAATCATTGTGTATTTTAAGAGTATTACCAACATGAGACAGTTTTCTTAGATATGTATACATGAATCTTCAGGATTCAAACTGTTTCATTCAAAAAACTCTAGACAATTCAGCCAAAATAGTAAATGTGAACAGTATTGTCTTTATTTAAAGGCTTCATACACAAATTCTGAGCTCTGTAAATGTCAATTCTACATGTGTGAAAGACCTTTCTTCAGAAAAACATCAAGTCAGTTAGCCAGAATTGTTACATTATCAGTAATCTTGTCATTTCACAGCTTTATACTTCTAATCTCAGTGTTTCAAGAGGGCCTTAACAAAAGAATGGCTGTATTTACTTGTATTTTAAGGGTTTTCACATCTTTCTAATCATTTCCATGTACAATCATTGTGTATTTTAAGAGTTCTACCAACATGAGACAGTTTTCTTAGATATATATACATGAATCTTCAGGATTGAAACTGTTTCCTTCAAAAAACTCTAGCCAATTCAGCCAAAATAGTAAATGTGAACAGTATTCTCTTTATTTAAAGGCTTCATACACAAATTCTGAGGTCTGGAAATGGCAATTCTACATTTTGAAAGGACTTTCCTTAGAAAAATGCCAAGTCAGTTAGCCAGAATGGTTACATTATAAGTAATCTTCTCATTTAAGAGATTTATACCTCTAAACTCAGTGTTTGAACAGGGCCATAACGAAAGAATGGCTGTATTTACTTGTATTTTAAGGTTTTCAGCACGTTTCAAATCATTTCCATGAACAATCACGGTGTATTTTAAGAGTTTTACCAACATGAGACTGTTTTCTTAGATATATATATATAATCTTCAGGATTGAAACTGTTTCATTCAAAAAACTCTAGCTAATTCAGCCAAAATAGTAAATGTGAAAAGTATTCTCTTTATTTAAAGGCTTTATACACAAATTCTGAGCTCTATAAATGACAATTCTACATGTTTTAAAGGACTTTTTTCAGAAAAACGCCAAGTCAGTTAGCCAGAATGGTTACATTATCAGTAATCTTGTCAATTCACAGCTTTATATCTCTAATCTCAGTGTTTTAACAGTGGCTTAACGAATGTATGGCTGTATTTACTTGTATTTTAAGCGTTTTCACACGTTTCTAATCATTTCCGTGCATAATCATTGTGTATTTTAAGAGTATTACCAACATGAGACAGTTTTCTTAGATATGTATACATGAATCTTCAGGATTCAAACTGTTTCATTCAAAAAACTCTAGCCATTTCAGCCAAAATAGTAAATGTGAACAGTATTCTCTTTATTTAAAGGCTTTATACACAAATTCTGAGGTCTGGAAATGGTAATTCTACATTTTGAAAGGACTTTCTTCCGGAAAATCCCAAGTCAGTTAGCCAGAATGGTTACATTATAAGTAATCTTCTCATTTAAGAGATTTATACCTCTAATCTCAGTGTTTGAACATGGCCTTAACGAAAGTATGGCTGTATTTCCTTGTATTTTAAGGTTTTCTCACGTTTCTAATCATTTCAATGTACAATCATTGTGGATTTTAAGAGTTCTTCCAACATGAGACAGTTTTCTTAGATATGTATACATGAATCTTCAGGATAGAAACTGTTTCATTCAAAAAAATCTAGCCAATTCAGCCAAAATAGTAAATGTGAACAGTATTGTCTTTATTTAAAGGCTTCATACACAAATTCTGAGCTCTGTAAATGTCAATTCTACATGTGTGAAAGACCTTTCTTCAGAAAAACATCAAGTCAGTTAGCCAGAATTGTTACATTATCAGTAATCTTGTCATTTCACAGCTTTATACTTCTAATCTCAGTGTTTCAAGAGGGCCTTAACAAAAGAATGGCTGTATTTACTTGTATTTTAAGGGTTTTCACATCTTTCTAATCATTTCCATGTACAATCATTGTGTATTTTAAAAGTTCTACCAACATGAGACAGTTTTGTTAGATATATATATATGAATCTTCAGGATAGAAACTGTTTCATTCAAAAAACTCTAGCCAATTCAGCCAAAATATTAAATGTGAACAGTATTCTCTTTATTTATAGGCTTCATACACAAATTCTGATCTCTACAAACCAGAATTCTACATGTTTGAAAGAACTTTCTTCAGGAAAACACCAAGTCAGTTAGGTAGAATTGTTACATTATCAGTAACCTTGTCATTTCACAGCTTTATACCTCTAAACTCAGTTTTTGAACAGTGGCTTAACGAATGTATCGCTGTATATACTTTTATTTTAAGGGTTTTCACACGTTTCTAATCATTTCCATGTACAATCATTGTGTATTTTACGATTATTACCAACATGAGACAGTTTTCTTAGATATATATACATGAATCTTCAGGATTCAAACAGTTTCATTCAAAAAACTCTAGCCAATTCAGCCAAACTAGTAAATGTGAACAGTATTCTCTTTATTTAAAGGCTTCATACACTAATTCTGAGCTCTGTACATGGCAATTCTACATGTTTGAAAGAACTTTCCTCAGAAAAACATCAAGTCAGTTAGCCAGAATTGTTACATTATCAGTAAACTTGTAATTTCAAAGCTTTATACCTCTAAACTCAGTGTTTGAACAGGGCCATAACGAAAGAATGGCTGTATTTACTTGTATTTTAAGGTTTTCAGCACGTTTCAAATCATTTCCATGAACAATCACGGTGTATTTTAAGAGTTTTACCAACATGAGACTGTTTTCTTAGATATATATATATAATCTTCAGGATTGAAACTGTTTCATTCAAAAAACTCTAGCTAATTCAGCCAAAATAGTAAATGTGAAAAGTATTCTCTTTATTTAAAGGCTTTATACACAAATTCTGAGCTCTATAAATGACAATTCTACATGTTTTAAAGGACTTTTTTCAGAAAAACGCCAAGTCAGTTAGCCAGAATTGTTACATTATCAGTAAACTTGTCATTTCAAAGCTTTATACCTCTAAACTCAGTGTTTGAACAGGGCCACAACGAAAGAATGGCTGTATTTACTTGTATTTTAAGGTTTTCAGCACGTTTCAAATCATTTCCATGAACAATCACGGTGTATTTTAAGAGTTTTACCAACATGAGACTGTTTTCTTAGATATATATATATAATCTTCAGGATTGAAACTGTTTCATTCAAAAAACTCTAGCTAATTCAGCCAAAATAGCAAATGTGAAAAGTATTCTCTTTATTTAAAGGCTTCATACACAAGTTCTGAGCTCTGTAAATGTCAATTCTACATGTGTGAAAGACCTTTCTTCAGAAAAACATCAAGTCAGTTAGCCAGAATTGTTACATTATCAGTAACCTTGTCAATTCACAGCTTTATACCTCTAATCTCAGTGTTTGAACAGTGGCTTAACGAATGTATGGCTGTATTTACTTGTATTTTAAGCGTTTTCACACGTTTCTAATTATTTCCATGCATAATCATTGTGTATTTTAAGAGTATTACCAACATGAGACAGTTTTCTTAGATATATATACATGAATCTTCAGGATTCAAACTGTTTCATTCAAAAAACTCTAGCCAATTCAGCCAAAATAGTAAATGTGAACAGTATTGTCTTTATTTAAAGGCTTCATACACAAATTCTGAGCTCTGTAAATGTCAATTCTACATGTGTGAAAGACCTTTCTTCAGAAAAACATCAAGTCAGTTAGCCAGAATTGTTACATTATCAGTAATCTTGTCATTTCACAGCTTTATACTTCTAATCTCAGTGTTTCAAGAGGGCCTTAACAAAAGAATGGCTGTATTTACTTGTATTTTAAGGGTTTTCACATCTTTCTAATCATTTCCATGTACAATCATTGTGTATTTTAAGAGTTCTACCAACATGAGACAGTTTTCTTAGATATATATACATGAATCTTCAGGATTGAAACTGTTTCCTTCAAAAAACTCTAGCCAATTCAGCCAAAATAGTAAATGTGAACAGTATTCTCTTTATTTAAAGGCTTCATACACAAATTCTGAGGTCTGGAAATGGCAATTCTACATTTTGAAAGGACTTTCCTTAGAAAAATGCCAAGTCAGTTAGCCAGAATGGTTACATTATAAGTAATCTTCTCATTTAAGAGATTTATACCTCTAAACTCAGTGTTTGAACAGGGCCATAACGAAAGAATGGCTGTATTTACTTGTATTTTAAGGTTTTCAGCACGTTTCAAATCATTTCCATGAACAATCACGGTGTATTTTAAGAGTTTTACCAACATGAGACTGTTTTCTTAGATATATATATATAATCTTCAGGATTGAAACTGTTTCATTCAAAAAACTCTAGCTAATTCAGCCAAAATAGTAAATGTGAAAAGTATTCTCTTTATTTAAAGGCTTTATACACAAATTCTGAGCTCTATAAATGACAATTCTACATGTTTTAAAGGACTTTTTTCAGAAAAACGCCAAGTCAGTTAGCCAGAATGGTTACATTATCAGTAATCTTGTCAATTCACAGCTTTATATCTCTAATCTCAGTGTTTTAACAGTGGCTTAACGAATGTATGGCTGTATTTACTTGTATTTTAAGCGTTTTCACACGTTTCTAATCATTTCCGTGCATAATCATTGTGTATTTTAAGAGTATTACCAACATGAGACAGTTTTCTTAGATATGTATACATGAATCTTCAGGATTCAAACTGTTTCATTCAAAAAACTCTAGCCATTTCAGCCAAAATAGTAAATGTGAACAGTATTCTCTTTATTTAAAGGCTTTATACACAAATTCTGAGGTCTGGAAATGGTAATTCTACATTTTGAAAGGACTTTCTTCCGGAAAATCCCAAGTCAGTTAGCCAGAATGGTTACATTATAAGTAATCTTCTCATTTAAGAGATTTATACCTCTAATCTCAGTGTTTGAACATGGCCTTAACGAAAGTATGGCTGTATTTCCTTGTATTTTAAGGTTTTCTCACGTTTCTAATCATTTCAATGTACAATCATTGTGGATTTTAAGAGTTCTTCCAACATGAGACAGTTTTCTTAGATATGTATACATGAATCTTCAGGATAGAAACTGTTTCATTCAAAAAAATCTAGCCAATTCAGCCAAAATAGTAAATGTGAACAGTATTGTCTTTATTTAAAGGCTTCATACACAAATTCTGAGCTCTGTAAATGTCAATTCTACATGTGTGAAAGACCTTTCTTCAGAAAAACATCAAGTCAGTTAGCCAGAATTGTTACATTATCAGTAATCTTGTCATTTCACAGCTTTATACTTCTAATCTCAGTGTTTCAAGAGGGCCTTAACAAAAGAATGGCTGTATTTACTTGTATTTTAAGGGTTTTCACATCTTTCTAATCATTTCCATGTACAATCATTGTGTATTTTAAAAGTTCTACCAACATGAGACAGTTTTGTTAGATATATATATATGAATCTTCAGGATAGAAACTGTTTCATTCAAAAAACTCTAGCCAATTCAGCCAAAATATTAAATGTGAACAGTATTCTCTTTATTTATAGGCTTCATACACAAATTCTGATCTCTACAAACCAGAATTCTACATGTTTGAAAGAACTTTCTTCAGGAAAACACCAAGTCAGTTAGGTAGAATTGTTACATTATCAGTAACCTTGTCATTTCACAGCTTTATACCTCTAAACTCAGTTTTTGAACAGTGGCTTAACGAATGTATCGCTGTATATACTTTTATTTTAAGGGTTTTCACACGTTTCTAATCATTTCCATGTACAATCATTGTGTATTTTACGATTATTACCAACATGAGACAGTTTTCTTAGATATATATACATGAATCTTCAGGATTCAAACAGTTTCATTCAAAAAACTCTAGCCAATTCAGCCAAACTAGTAAATGTGAACAGTATTCTCTTTATTTAAAGGCTTCATACACTAATTCTGAGCTCTGTACATGGCAATTCTACATGTTTGAAAGAACTTTCCTCAGAAAAACATCAAGTCAGTTAGCCAGAATTGTTACATTATCAGTAAACTTGTAATTTCAAAGCTTTATACCTCTAAACTCAGTGTTTGAACAGGGCCATAACGAAAGAATGGCTGTATTTACTTGTATTTTAAGGTTTTCAGCACGTTTCAAATCATTTCCATGAACAATCACGGTGTATTTTAAGAGTTTTACCAACATGAGACTGTTTTCTTAGATATATATATATAATCTTCAGGATTGAAACTGTTTCATTCAAAAAAACTCTAGCTAATTCAGCCAAAATAGTAAATGTGAAAAGTATTCTCTTTATTTAAAGGCTTTATACACAAATTCTGAGCTCTATAAATGACAATTCTACATGTTTTAAAGGACTTTTTTCAGAAAAACGCCAAGTCAGTTAGCCAGAATTGTTACATTATCAGTAATCTTGTCAATTCACAGCTTTATATCTCTAATCTCAGTGTTTTAACAGTGGCTTAACGAATGTATGGCTGTATTTACTTGTATTTTAAGCGTTTTCACACGTTTCTAATCATTTCCGTGCATAATCATTGTGTATTTTAAGAGTATTACCAACATGAGACAGTTTTCTTAGATATGTATACATGAATCTTCAGGATTCAAACTGTTTCATTCAAAAAACTCTAGCCATTTCAGCCAAAATAGTAAATGTGAACAGTATTCTCTTTATTTAAAGGCTTTATACACAAATTCTGAGGTCTGGAAATGGCAATTCTACATTTTGAAAGGACTTTCTTCCGGAACATCCCAAGTCAGTTAGCCAGAATGGTTACATTATAAGTAATCTTCTCATTTAAGAGATTTATACCTCTAATCTCAGTGTTTGAACATGGCCTTAACGAAAGTATGGCTGTATTTCCTTGTATTTTAAGGTTTTTCTCACATTTCTAATCATTTCAATGTACAATCATTGTGGATTTTAAGAGTTCTTCCAACATGAGACAGTTTTCTTAGATATGTATACATGAATCTTCAGGATAGAAACTGTTTCATTCAAAAAAATCTAGCCAATTCAGCCAAAATAGTAAATGTGAACAGTATTGTCTTCATTTAAAGGCTTCATACACAAATTCTGAGCTCTGTAAATGTCAATTCTACATCTGTGAAAGACCTTTCTTCAGAAAAACATCAAGTCAGTTAGCCAGAATTGTTACATTATCAGTAATCTTGTCATTTCACAGCTTTATACTTCTAATCTCAGTGTTTCAAGAGGGCCTTAACAAAAGAATGGCTGTATTTACTTGTATTTTAAGGGTTTTCACATCTTTCTAATCATTTCCATGTACAATCATTGTGTATTTTAAGAGTTCTACCAACATGAGACAGTTTTGTTAGATATATATACATGAATCTTCAGGATTGAAACTGTTTCATTCAAAAAACTCTAGCCAATTCAGCCAAAATATTAAATGTGAACAGTATTCTCTTTATTTATAGGCTTCATACACAAATTCTGATCTCTACAAACCAGAATTCTACATGTTTGAAAGAACTTTCTTCAGGAAAACACCAAGTCAGTTAGGTAGAATTGTTACATTATCAGTAACCTTGTCATTTCACAGCTTTATACCTCTAAACTCAGTTTTTGAACAGTGGCTTAACGAATGTATCGCTGTATATACTTTTATTTGAAGGGTTTTCACACGTTTCTAATCATTTCCATGTACAATCATTGTGTATTTTAAGAGTATTACCAACATGAGACAGTTTTCTTAGATATATATACATGAATCTTCAGGATTCAAACAGTTTCATTCAAAAAACTCTAGCCAATTCAGCCAAACTAGTAAATGTGAACAGTATTCTCTTTATTTAAAGGCTTCATACACAAATTCTGAGCTCTGTACATGGCAATTCTACATGTTTGAAAGAACTTTCCTCAGAAAAACATCAAGTCAGTTAGCCAGAATTGTTACATTATCAGTAAACTTGTCATTTCAAAGCTTTATACCTCTAAACTCAGTGTTTGAACAGGGCCATAACGAAAGAATGGCTGTATTTACTTTTATTTTAAGGTTTTCAGCACGTTTCAAATCATTTCCATGAACAATCACGGTGTATTTTAAGAGTTTTACCAACATGAGACTGTTTTCTTAGATATATATATATAATCTTCAGGATTGAAACTGTTTCATTCAAAAAACTCTAGCTAATTCAGCCAAAATAGCAAATGTGAAAAGTATTCTCTTTATTTAAAGGCTTCATACACAAATTCTGAGCTCTGTAAATGTCAATTCTACATGTGTGAAAGACCTTTCTTCAGAAAAACATCAAGTCAGTTAGCCAGAATTGTTACATTATCAGTAATCTTGTCAATTCACAGCTTTATATCTCTAATCTCAGTGTTTTAACAGTGGCTTAACAAATGTATGGCTGTATTTACTTGTATTTTAAGCGTTTTCACACGTTTCTAATCATTTCCGTGCATAATCATTGTGTATTTTAAGAGTATTACCAACATGAGACAGTTTTCTTAGATATGTATACATGAATCTTCAGGATTCAATCTGTTTCATTCAAAAAACTCTAGCCATTTCAGCCAAAATACTAAATGTGAACAGTATTCTCTTTATTTAAAGGCTTTACACACAAATTCTGAGGTCTGGAAATGGCAATTCTACATTTTGAAAGAACTTTCCTTAGAAAAATGCCAAGTCAGTTAGCCAGAATGGTTACATTATAAGTAATCTTCTCATTTAAGAGATTTATACATCTAATCTCAGTGTTTGAACATGGCCTTAACGAAAGTATGGCTGTATTTCCTTGTATTTTAAGGTTTTTCTCACGTTTCTAATCATTTCAATGTACAATCATTGTGGATTTTAGGAGTTCTTCCAACATGAGACAGTTTTCTTAGATACGTATACATGAATCTTCAGGATTAAAACTGTTTCATTCAAAAAAATCTAGCCAATTCAGCCAAAATAGTAAATGTGAACAGTATTGTCTTTATTTAAAGACTTCATACACAAATTCTGAGCTCTGTAAATGTCAATTCTACATGTATGAAAGACCTTTCTTCAGAAAAATGCCAAGTCAGTTAGCCAGAATTGTTACATTATCAGTAATCTTGTCATTTCACAGCTTTATACTTCTAATCTCAATGTTTCAAGAGGGCCTTAACAAAAGAATGGCTGTATTTACTTGTATTTTAAGGGTTTTCACATCTTTCTAATCATTTCCATGTACAATCATTGTGTATTTTAAGAGTTCTACCAACATGAGACAGTTTTCTTAGATATATATACATAATCTTCAGGATTGAAACTGTTTCATTCAAAAAACTCTAGCCAATTCAGCCAAAATAGTAAATGTGAACAGTATTCTCTTTATTTAAAGGCTTCATACACAAATTCTGATCTCTGCAAACCAGAATTCTACATGTTTGAAAGAACTTTCTTCAGGAAAACATCAAGTCAGTTAGCCAGAATTGTTACATTATCAGTAAACTTGTCATTTCAAAGCTTTATACCTCTAAACTCAGTGTTTGAACAGGGCCATAACGAAAGAATGGCTGTATTTACTTGTATTTTAAGGTTTTCAACACGTTTCAAATCATTTCCATGAACAATCACGGTGTATTTTAAGAGTTTTACCAACATGAGACTGTTTTCTTAGATATATATATATAATCTTCAGGATTGAAACTGTTTCATTCAAAAAACTCTATCTAATTCAGCCAAAATAGTAAATGTGAACAGTATTCTCTTTATTTAAAGGCTTTATACACAAATTCTGAGCTCTATAAATGGCAATTCTACATGTTTTAAAGGACCTTTTTCAGCAAAACGCCAAGTCAGTTAGCCAGAATTGTTACATTATCAGTATTCTTGTCAATTCACAGCTTTATACCTCTAATCTCAGTGTTTGAACAGTGGCTTAACGAATGTATGGCTGTATTTACTTGTATTTTAAGCGTTTTCACACGTTTCTAATCATTTCCGTGCATAATCATTGTGTATTTTAAGAGTATTACCAACATGAGACAGTTTTCTTAGATATGTATACATGAATCTTCAGGATTCAAACTGTTTCATTCAAAAAACTCTAGCCATTTCAGCCAAAATACTAGATGTGAACAGTATTCTCTTTATTTAAAGGCTTTACACACAAATTCTGAGGTCTGGAAATGGCAATTCTACATTTTGAAAGGACTTTCCTTAGAAAAATGCCAAGTCAGTTAGCCAGAATGGTTACATTATAAGTAATCTTCTCATTTAAGAGATTTATACATCTAATCTCAGTGTTTGAACATGGCCTTAACGAAAGTATTGCTGTATTTCCTTGTATTTTAAGGTTTTTCTCACGTTTCTAATCATTTCAATGTACAATCATTGTGGATTTTAAGAGTTCTTCCAACATGAGACAGTTTTCTTAGATACGTATACATGAATCTTCAGGATTAAAACTGTTTCATTCAAAAAAATCTAGCCAATTCAGCCAAAATAGTAAATGTGAACAGTATTGTCTTTATTTAAAGACTTCATACACAAATTCTGAGCTCTGTAAATGTCAATTCTACATGTATGAAAGACCTTTCTTCAGAAAAACATCAAGTCAGTTAGCCAGAATTGTTACATTATCAGTAATCTTGTCATTTCACAGCTTTATACTTCTAATCTCAGTGTTTCAAGAGGGCCTTAACAAAAGAATGGCTGTATTTACTTGTATTTTAAGGGTTTTCACATCTTTCTAATCATTTCCATGTACAATCATTGTGTATTTTAAGAGTTCTACCAACATGAGACAGTTTTCTTAGATATATATACATGAATCTTCAGGATTGAAACTGTTTCATTCAAAAAACTCTAGCCAATTCAGCCAAAATAGTAAATGTGAACAGTATTCTCTTTATTTAAAGGCTTCATACACAAATTCTGATCACTACAAACCAGAATTCTACATGTTTGAAAGAACTTTCTTCAGGAAAACACCAAGTCAGTTAGGTAGAATTGTTACATTATCAGTAACCTTGTCATTTCACAGCTTTATACCTCTAAACTCAGTTTTTGAACAGTGGCTTAACGAATGTATCGCTGTATATACTTTTATTTTAAGGTTTTTCACACGTTTCTAATCATTTCCATGTACAATCATTGTGTATTTTAAGAGTTCTACCAACATGAGACAGTTTTCTTAGATATATATACATGAATCTTCAGGATTGAAACTGTTTCATTCAAAAAGCTCTAGCCAATTCAGCCAAACTAGTAAATGTGAACAGTATTCTCTTTATTTAAAGGCTTCATACACAAATTCTGATCTCTACAAACCAGAATTCTATATGTTTGAAAGAACTTTCTTCAGGAAAACACCAAGTTAGTTAGGTAGAATTGTTACATTATCAGTAACCTTGTCATTTCACAGCTTTATACCTCTAAACTCAGTTTTTGAACAGTGGCTTAATGAAAGTATCGCTGTATATACTTTTATTTTAAGGGTTTTCACACGTTTCTAATCATTTCCATGTACAATCATTGTGTATTTTAAGAGTATTACCAACATGAGACAGTTTTCTTAGATATATATACATGAATCTTCAGGATTCAAACAGTTTCATTCAAAAAACTCTAGCCAATTCAGCCAAACTAGTAAATGTGAACAGTATTCTCTTTATTTAAAGGCTTCATACACTAATTCTGAGCTCTGTACATGGCAATTCTACATGTTTGAAAGAACTTTCCTCAGAAAAAACATCAAGTCAGTTAGCCAGAATTGTTACATTATCAGTAAACTTGTCATTTCAAAGCTTTATACCTCTAAACTCAGTGTTTGAACAGGGCCATAACGAAAGAATGGCTGTATTTACCTGTATTTTAAGGTTTTCAACACGTTTCAAATCATTTCCATGAACAATCACGGTGTATTTTAAGAGTTTTACCAACATGAGACTGTTTTCTTAGATATATATATATAATCTTCAGGATTGAACCTGTTTCATTCAAAAACTCTATCTAATTCAGCCAAAATAGTAACTGTGAACAGTATTCTCTTTATTTAAAGGCTTTATACACAAATTCTGAGCTCTATAAATGGCAATTCTACATGTTTTAAAGGACTTTTTTCAAAAAAAACGCCAAGTCAGTTAGCCAGAATTGTTACATTATCAGTAATCTTGTCATTTCACAGCTTTATAACTCTAATTTCAGTGTTTGAACAGGGCCTCAACTCAAGTGTGGCAGTATTTCCTTGTATTTTAATGGTTTTCTCACGTTTCAAATCATTTCCATATACAATCACTGTGTATTTTAAGAGTATTACCAACATGAAACAGTTTTCTTAGATATATATACATGAATCATCAGGATTCAAAGTGTTTCATTCAAAAAACTCTAGCCAATTCAGCCAAAATAGCAAATGTGAACAGTGTTCTCTTTATTTAAAGGCTTTATACACCAATTCTGAGGTCTATAAATGGCAATTCTACATGTTTCAAAGAACTTTCTTCAGAAAAAACGCCAAGTAGATAGCCCGAACGGTTACATTATCAGTAATCTTGTCATTTCACAGCTTTATACCTCTAATCTCAGTGTTTCAAGAGGGCCTTAAGGAAAGTATGGCTGTATTTACTTGTAATTTAAGGGTTTTCACATGTTTCTAATCATATCCATGTACAATCATTTTCTATTTTAAGAGTATTTCCAACATGAGGCAGTTTTCTAGATATATATACATAAATCTTCAATATTGAACCTGTTTCATACAAAAAACTATAGCCAATTCAGCCAAAATAGTAAATGTGAACAGTATTCTCTTTATTTAAAGGCTTCATACACAAATTCCGAGCTCTGTAAATGGCAATTCTTCATGTGTGAAAGACCTTTCTTCAGAAAAACATCAAGTCAGTTACCCAGAATTGTAACATTGTAAGTAATCTTGTCATTTCACAGCTTTATAACTCTAATTTCAGTGTTTGAACAGGATCTTAACGAACGTATGGCAGTATTTCCTTGTATTTTAATGGTTTTCTCATGTTTCAAATCATTTCCATATACAATCACTGTGTATTTTAAGAGTATTACCAACATGAAACAGTTTTCTTGAATATATATACATGAATCTTTAGGATTCAAAGTGTTTCATTCAAAAAACTCTAGCCAAATCAGCCAAAATAGCAAATGTGAACAGTATTCTCTTTATTTAAAGGCTTTATACACAAATTCTGAGGTCTATAAATGGCAATTCTACATGTTTGAAAGAACTTTCATGAGAAAAACGCCAAGTCAGTTAGCCAGAATTGTTACATTATCAGTAATCTTGTCATTTCACAGCTTTATACCTCTAATCTCAGTGTTTGAACAGGGCCTTAACGAAAGTATGGCAGTATTTCCTTGTATTTTAATGGTTTTCTCACGTTTCAAATCATTTCCATATACAATCACTGTGTATTTTAAGAGTATTACCAACATGAAACAGTTTTCTTAGATATATATACATGAATCTTCAGGTTCAAACTGTTTCATTCAAAAAACTCTAGCCAATTCAGCCAAAATAGTAAATGTGAACAGTATTCTCCTTATTTAAAGGCTTCATACACAAATTCTGAGCTCTACAAACCACAATAGTACATGTTTGAAAGAACTTTCTTCAGAAAAACGCCAAGTCAGTTAGCCAGAATTGTTTCATTATCAGTAATCTTCTCAATTCACAGCTTTATACCTCTAATCTCAGTGTTTGAACAGTGGCTTAACGAATGTATGGCTGTATTTACTTGTATTTTAAGCGTTTTCACACGTTTCTAATCATTTCCGTGCATAATTATTGTGTATTTTAAGAGTATTACCAACATGAGACAGTTTTCTTATATATGTGTACATGAATCTTCAGGATTCAAACTGTTTCATTCAAAAAACTTGAGCCAATTCAGCCAAAATAGTAAATGTGAACAGTATTCTCTTTATTTAAAGGCTTTATACACAAATTCTGAGGTCTGGAAATGGCAATTCTACATTTTGAAAGGACTTTCTTCAGAAAAATGCCAAGTCAGTTAGCCAGAATTGTTACATTATCAGTAACCTTGGTATTTCACAGCTTTATACCTCTAATCTCAGTTTTTGAACAGTGGCTTAACGAATGTATCGCTGTATTTACTTTTATTTTAAGGGTTTTCACACGTTTCTAATCATTTCCATGTACAATCATTGTGTATTTTAAGAGTATTACCAACCTGAGTCAGTTTCTTAGATATGTATACATGAATCTTCAGGATTCAAACTGTTTCATTCAAAAAACTCTAGCCAATTCAGCCAAACTAGTAAATGTGAACAGTATTCTCTTTATTTAAAGGCTTTATCCACAAATTCTGAGGTCTGGAAATGGCAATTCTATATTTTGAAAGGACTTTCCTCAGAAAAACATTAAGTCAGTTAGCCAGAATTGTTACATTATCAGTAATCTTGTCATTTCACAGCTTTATACTTCTAATCTCAGTGTTTCAGGAGGGCCTTAACAAAAGAATGGCTGTATTTACTTGTATTTTAAGGGTTTTCACATCTTTCTAATCATTTCCATGTACAATCTTTGTGTATTTTAAGAGTTCTACGGGGAGAGAAAATGGCGGAGGCTTAGATGGACGTGTTGGTGCTTTGTCCCGGACCAGATAGGGGCGAGCAGCTGAAACGGGTAACAATCAGCCTGATCAAGCTGGGGAGGTTCAGCTGAGAGACAGTCTGCAGCCAGGAAAGACAGAAAACTCCTAAAAAATGCAGATGGTTAGAGATTGAAGCTGAAACCTCCCTCTGGGCGCCAGTGCAGCGGCAAGACCGCGCCATCTCAGGCAGCGTTTACCGGCATCCAGATATCGGCTACTAACCCGAAGGCAACAATTCGCAAACAGCGTTACTGCAAGAGCCAAGGGGAGACCTGCACCCCTCCATGGAAAGGTTAGTCTTACCTCAAAGGTGCGGTTCGCAGTTCAGGTTGGAGCGAGGCACGCGCGCGCGGGCGGGCGCAGGGGGAAATCTGCGTCTGCCAAAATCCGCGCTCTCCAAAATCCGTGCCTATAGAGGCCAGCGTGTCTCGCAAGGGGGGAGGGCTCCCGCAGGGCTGCTGCCAGAAGGTAACCCTATAAATGAGCCCATAGTTGGACTGGATGCAAAAGGGCTGCCTCAGAGTTTCCCTGATAGCCGGCTACTTGTTGGTGCCAGGGGCTTGAGCGCGCGCAGACACTCCGCGCGGTTCTGGAGTGTGGAACCCTGTGAGTTCGAACAGCTTCCCAGGCTCTTGTTTGCACACTTCCTCTTACTTCTGTGAGTTTGATTGTTGAGCCCAGTGCATGTGAGTGCCCAGTTGGGGTCACTAGCAGAGCTTGTAGGGGAAGATTGTTTTTGGGGAGCCTGGGAAACAGAGCTGGGAGTGGCGCCGGGGGAACCACCTCTGGGCGGAGCTGGTTCAGGTACAATAGAGAACTGGTCGGAGAGAACTTATAGCCTCGGAGGTCAACCCAGAAACACTGCCACCCAGAGGCAGAGCCACGAACTGACTCCTCTGTAAATACAGATAAGGCAATAAGGACTGTGGCTTACAACAAGGAGGAACAGTGTATCAGAGGGAAAGTCAACATTCTCCTGAATTCCGGGCGTGCCAATAAGAAGAGTAGAAGATCTGAAGCACCTGCATTAATGCACATTTTTATTTTTATTTTTTTAAATTACTTTTTCTCCTTTTAACTAAGAAAACATTTTTCTTTTTTTTCTTTTTTCTTTTTCTCCATCACCCGATTTTGCCCTTTCAGCTACTACATTTTTATTTTTAACTAGTATTATTACCGCTATCATTTTATCAGTTTTTAAAGTGTCATCTTGTCTTTATTTTATTTTGGGACTAATGTTCTCCATTCTATTTTCATCGTTCCTTTAGCAACATTTTTCTCTACCTCAATTTGCCTCTGTGCTAAACAATCTTCCCCACTTTTTCCCTTTTGCTGTCCTGTTTCTCTTACCCTACTCCAGCTTTAGATCTTCCCTATTCTTTTTACCCTCTGTCAAAATTTAACCCTGCTTAAATATCCTATGTCCAATCCCCTGTTCTAAATCCTTATACACCTTTCCCTTATCTTCCGTCACTATCCATTTTTTTTTCTTTCTCTCTCTTCTTCTTCTTTGCTCTCTCTATTGTTTTATCGTTGTTTGCCTGATTGACGAGTATATTGTTTTTTTTTCTTTTTTTGATTGTTTGTGAGGTTAGACTGCTTATTCTTTTTATTTTCCTGCCCCTCCCCCCCCCCTGGTTATTTCTGCGCTCTCTGTCCCCTTGCGTCGCTTGATATTATTGGTTGTTTGTAGTTTGTATTCATCTCCAGGAATCTGTTGCTGCAATTTGTTGGTATTAGTGGCGGGCCTATAGGAGTTTTCTCCTCACATAAATAGTCTCTCCCCCTTTTACACTTCACTCCCTTTTCTCTCTTACTTTTTTTCTTCTTTCTTTTTTTTTTCTTTTTTTCCTCCTCTTTTTCCCCTCCCTTTTCCAATCTCATTTTTGCACTCCTTTTTTTCTTTCTTTCTTTTTTCTCTTCTACCTTTTTCTCTTCTTTCCCCCTTATCTCCCAACTCTCTTAGCTCGGGTGGCCACCTTTATTTGGGGTTAGTAATATCGTAAATACAATAGTGTTCAGTGCCTGGTACGTTGTGCCTTGTTGTGTTGTATTTTGTGCCTCTAAATCAACGCAACAGATTCAAGCAACAGCGGCCTCCTGATCACCACACGCTCTGCCTGGGGAACAGTTGCTGCGTCTGAAGCCTCCCTCCACCAGCCAGAAGAGCCACCACAACTGTGAACAGCACCCATCAGAGGCCCTGCTATCAACAGAGGAGCCGCTGCTACCACAACCGCCCAAGGAGCAACCACAGGCCGAGGAGCCACTGCCACCCAGGGTCCAGCCACTGAACGATTCAACAACTAGTAATGTCAGTGAGATCAAACATGGGTAGACAAAGAAACCCCCAAAGGAAAGAAAAGGAGGACTCGCCAGAAAAGCAGCTAAGTGAGACAGAGATATGCAACATGACGGAAAAAGAATTCAGAATAAGGTTCCTAGAGTACATGCACCGGATGTTCAAGAAGCAAGAAGAAACAGATGAAAAAATCAACAACTTAAGTAAGTCCCAAGAAGAAATGAAGAGCGACATAGCTGCAATAAAAACACCATTGAAAGTATCAACAGTAGACTGGGAGAAGCGGAGGACCGAATCAGTGAATTAGAAGACAAGGAAGCAAAACACACTCAAACTGTACTGCAAATGGAGAAAAAAATTAAAAGACAGGAGGAGAGCCTTAGGGAACTTTGGGACAACATGAAACGAAGCAACATACGAATAATAGGGGTGCCAGAACAACAGAAAGATGAACATGGATTAGAAAACCTATTTGAAGAAATAATATCAGAAAACTTCCCTGAGGTGGGGAAGAAAAAAGTCACACAAGCCCAGAGAGTCCCAAACAAGGTGAACCCGAAAAGACCCACACCAAGACACATCATAATTACCATGGCAAATGTTCAGGATAAAGAGAGAATCTTACAGGCTGCAAGAGAGAGGCGGAAAGTAACATACAAGGGATCTCCCATTAGATTATCAAATGATTTCTCAACAGAAACACATCAGGCCAGAAAAGAATGGACGGAAATCTACAAAGTGATGCAAAGCAAAGGACTGAATCCAAGAATACTCTATCCAGCAAAGCTATCATTCAAAATTGAAGGGGAAATAAGAAGCTTCACAGACAAAAAAGGGCTAAGGGAGTTTATCACCACCAAGCCAGCCATGCAAGAAATGCTAAAGGTACTGGTGTAAAAGAAGAAATATCAAGCTCAGAAAGAAAACAGCCACACACACACAAAAAAAGAAATGGCTACAAACAAGTACCTTTCAATAATAACTTTAAATGTAAATGGACTAAATGCTCCAAATAAAAGACATCGAGTGGCTGAATGGATAAAAAAAACATGACCCATACATCTGCTGTCTACAAGAGACCCACCTCATTGGAAAGGACTCACACAGACTGAAAGTGAAGGGATGGAAAAATATCTTTCATGCAAATGGAAAGGAAAAGAAAGCTGGGGTAGCAATACTTATATCTGACAAAATACATCTCAAAGTGAAGGCCATAACCAGAGATAAGGAAGGCCACTTCATAATACTAAAGGGATCAATACAACAAGAAGATATAACCCTGGTAAACATATATGCACCCAATGCAGGAGCACCCACATACATAAGAAAACTTCTGGAAGATATCAGGGGAGATATCGACAATAACACAATCATAGTAGGGGACTTTAATACACCACTGACATCACTGGATAAATCCGCTAGACAAAAACTCAGCAAAGAAACAGCAATCCTAAATGACTCACTAGATCAGATGGACTTAATTGACATCTTCAGAACACTACACCCCACAGCTGCGGAATATACATTCCTCTCAGGTGTTCATGGGACATATTCAAATATAGACCACATATTGGGTCACAAGCAAAGTCTCCACAAATTCAAGAAGATTGAGATCATAAAAAGCATCTTCTCAGACCACGATGGCATAATGTTAGAAATAAACTACAATAAAAACAACCCAAAATACTCAAACACTTGGAAGCTGAATAGCATGTTATTAAATATTGATTGGGTTACCGATGACATCAAAGAAGAAATTAAAAACATCCTGGACACTAATGACAATGAAAACACAACAATCCAAAACCTCTGGGACACAATGAAAGCAGTCCTGAGAGGGAAGTTTATAGCTCTACAGGCCTATCTCAAAAAACAAGAAAAAATGGTAGTTAATCAACTAACTCTACAACTCAAAGAATTAGAAAGAGAGCAACAAGAAAACCCCAGAGTGAGCAGAAGGAAGGAGATAATAAAGATTAGAGCAGAAATCAATGACATAGAGACCAAAAAAACAATACAGAAAATCAATGAAACCAAGAGCTGGTTCTTTGAAAGGATAAACAAGATTGACAAACCCCTCTCCAGGCTCACCAAGAAGCAAAGAGAAAGGTCCCAAATAAACCAAATCAGAAACGATAGAGGCGAAATAACAACAGACCCCACAGAAATACAAATGATTGTTAAACAATACTACGGGCAACTCTACTCCAACAAACTAGACAACCTGGAGGAAATGGACAAATTCCTAGAAAAATACAACATTCCAAAACTCAATCAGGAAGAATCTAAAAACCTCAATAGGCCAATAACTATGGAAGAAATTGAAGCAGTCATCAGAAAGCTTCCAGCAAACAAAAGCCCAGGGCCAGACGGCTTCACAGGGGAGTTCTACCAAACATTCAAGGAAGAACTAAAACCTACCCTCCTCAGACTACTACAAAAAATTCAAGAGGAAGGAACGCTTCCAAGCTCATTCTATGAAGTCAGCATCACCCTAATACCAAAACCAGGTAAAGACATCACAATGAAAGAGAATTACAGGCCAATATCCCTCATGAACATAGATGCCAAAATCCTCAACAAAATCTTAGCAAATCGGATCCAGCAGTACATCAGAAGAATCATACACCATGACCAAGTAGGATTTATCCCAGAGATGCAAGGATGGTACAACATCCGTAAATCAATAAATGTGATACATCACATAAACAAATTGAAAGAAAAAAACCACATGGTCATATCAATTGATGCAGAAAAAGCATTCGACAAAATCCAACACCCATTTTTGATAAAAACTCTCAGAAAGGTGGGAATAGAAGGATCATACCTCAACATAATAAAAGCCATATATGACAGGCCCACAGCCAACATCATACTCAATGGTCAAATCTAACACCATTTCCCCTAAGAACAGGAACAAGACAGGGATGCCCACTCTCACCACTCCTGTTCAACATAGTACTGGAAGTATTAGCCATTGCAATTAGGCAAGAAGAAGAAATAAAAGGCATCCAAATTGGAAAAGAGGAAGTAAAACTGTCCTTATTTGCAGATGACATGATATTATACATACAAAACCCTAGAGACTCCATCAAAAAGCTACTAGACTTAATACATGAATTTGGCAATGTAGCAGGATACAAAATTAACCCCAAGAAATCTGAGGCATTTCTATACACCAATAGTGAACTTTCAGAAAGAGAGATTAGAAAAACAATCCCATTTACCATCGCACCAAAAAAATTAAGATACCTAGGAATAAACTTAACTAAAGAGGTTAAAGACCTCTACTCAGAAAACTACAGGACGTTGAAAAAAGAGATAGAGGAAGACATAAACAGATGGAAGAACATACCATGTTCTTGGATTGGTAGAATCAACATCATTAAAATGTCCATACTACCCAAAGCAATCTCTAAATTCAACGCACTTCCCATTAAAATACCAATGGCCTTCTTCAAAGATCTAGAACGAACTCTCCAAAAATTCATCTGGAATAAAAAAAGACCCCAAATAGCTGCAGCGATCCTGAGAAAGAACAAAGTAGGTGGGATCTCAATGCCAGATATCAAACTGTATTACAAAGCCACTGTTCTCAAAACTGCCTGGTACTGGCACAAGAACAGACATATAGACCAGTGGAATAGAATAGAGAGTCCAGAAATTAGCCCGAACCAATATGCTCAATTAATTTTTGACAAAGGAGGCATGAACATACAATGGAGCCAAGATAGTCTCTTCAATAAATGGTGTTGGGAAAATTGGACAGATATATGGAAGAAAATGAAACTAGACCACCAACTTACACCATACACAAGAATAAACTCAAAATGGATAAAGGACTTAAATGTACGACAGGAAACCATAAAAATTCTAGAAGAATACAAAGGCAACAAAATCTCAGACTTATGCCAAAACAATTTCTTCACTGATACAGCTCCTAGGGCAGTTGAAACTAAAGAGAAACTGAACAAATGGGACTACATCAAAATAAAAAGCTTCTGCACAGCAAAAGAAACCATCAACAAAACAACAAGAAAACCCACCTCGTGGGAAAACATATTTGCCAACGTCATATCTGATAAGGGCTTAATCTCCAAAATTTATAGGGAACTCATACAACTTAACAAAAAGAAGATAAACAATCCAATCAAGAAATGGGCAAAGGATCTAAATAGACACCTTTCAAAAGAGGACATTCAGAAAGCCAAGAGACATATGAAAACATGCTCAAAGTCACTAATCATCCGAGAGATGCAAATCAAAACAACAATGAGGTACCATCTCACACCTGTCAGAATGGCCATCATCAACAAATCAACAAACGACAAGTGCTGGAGAGGATGTGGAGAAAAAGGAACACTTGTGCACTGCTGGTGGGAATGCAGACTGGTGCAGCCACTATGGAAGGCAGTATGGAGGTTCCTCAAAAAATTGGAAATGGAACTCCCATTTGACCCTGTGATCCCACTACTAGGAATATATCCCAAGAAACCAGAAACACCTATCAGAAAGGATATATGTAACCAGATGTTCATAGCAGCACAATTCACCATAGCTAAGATCTGGAAACAGCCTAAGTGCCCATCAGTAGATGAATGGATTAGAAAACTGTGGTACATCTACACGATGGAATACTATGCTGCTGTTAAAAAGAAGGAACTCCTACCATTTGCAAAATCATGGATGGAACTGGAGAGCATTATGCTAAGTGAAACAAGCCAGTCAATGAAGGAAAAATACCACAAGATCTCACTCATTCATGGATAATAAAGACCATTACAAACTTTTGAACAATAATAGATACAGAGGCAGAGCTGCCTCAAACTGATTGTCAAACTGCAGTGGGAAGGCCAGAGAGAGTTGGGGGGCAGGAGCGAGGGGAGTAAGAGATCAACCGAAGGACTTGTATGCATGCATATAAGCATAACTAATGGATATAAGACACTGGGGGGTAAGGGTGGGTAGGGGTTTGTCAAGGGCGGGGGGGAAAAAAGGACACTTATGTAATACCCTTTGTAATACTTTAAGCGAAAAATAAAAATAAATAAATAAATAAATAAATAAATAAATAAAGAGTTCTACCAACAAGAGACAGTTTTCTTAGATATATATACATGAATCTTCAGGATTGAAACTGTTTCATTCAAAAAACTCTAGCCAATTCAGCCAAAATAGTAAATGTGAACAGTATTCTCTTTATTGAAAGGCTTCATACACAAATTCTGATCTGTACAAACCAGAATTCTACATGTTTGAAAGAACTTTCTTCAGGAAAACACCAAGTCAGTAAGGTAGAATTGTTACATTTTCAGTAACCTTGTCATTTCACAGCTTTATACCTCTAATCTCAGTTTTTGAACAGTGGCTTAACGAATGTATCGCTGTATTTACTCTTATTTTAAGGGTTTTCACACGTTTCTAATCATTTCCATGTACAATCATTGTGTATTTTAAGAGTATTACCAACATGAGACAGTTTCCTTAGATATATATACATGCATCTTCGGGATTCAAACAGTTTCCTTCAAAAAACTCTAGCCAATTCATCCAAAATAGTAAATGTGAACAGTATTCTCTTTATTTTAAGGCTTCATACACAAATTCTGAACTCTGGAAATGGCAATTCTTCATTCTGAGCTCTATAAACCACAATTCTACATGTCTGAAAGAACTTTCTTCAGAAAAACGCCAAGTCAGTTAGCCAGAATTGTTACATTTTCAGTAATCTTGTCATTTCACAGCTTTATACCTCTAATCTCAGTGTTTGAACAGGGCCTTAACCAAAGTATGGCTGTATTTACTTGTATTTTAAGGGTTTTCACATGTTTCTAATCATTTCCATGTACGATCAGTGTGTATTTTAAGAGTATTACCAACATGAGACAGTTTTCTACATATATATATACATAAATCTTCAAGATTGAAACTGTTTCACACAAAAAACTATAGCCAATTTGGCCAAAATAGTAAATCTGAACAGTATTCCCTTTATTTATCGGCTTCATATACAAATTCTGAGCTCTGTAAATGGCAATTCTTCATGTGTGAAAGACCTTTCTTCAGAAAAACATCAAGTCAGTTAGCCAGAATTGTTACATTATCAGTAATCTTGTCATTTCACAGCTTTTTACCTCTAATCTCAGTGTTTGAATAGGGCCTTAACGAAAGTATGGCTGTATTTCTTTGTATTTTAAGTGTTTTCTCACGTTTCTAATCATTTGAATGTACAATCATTGTGTATTTTAAGAGTTCTTCCAACATGAGACAGTTTTCTTAGATATATACATGAATCTTCAGGATTGAAACTGTTTCATTCAAAAAACTCCAGCCAATTCAGCCAAAATAGCAAATGTGAAGAGTGTTCTCTTTATTTAAAGGCTTTATACACAAATTCTGAGGTCTATAAATGCCAATTCTACATGTTTGAAAGAACTTTCTTCAGAAAAACGCCAAGTCAGTTAGCCAGAATTTTTACATTATCAGTAATCTTGTCATTTCACAGCTTTATACCTTTAACTCAGAGTTTGAACAGTGGCTTAACGAATGTTTGGCTGTATTTACTTGTATTGTAAGGGTTTTGACACGTTTCTAATCATTTCCATGTACAATAATTGTGTATTTTAAGTGTATTACCAACATGAGACAGTTTTCTTAGATATATATACATGAATCTTCAGGATTGAAACTGTTTCATTCAAAAAACTCTTGCCAATCAGCCAAAATAGTAAATGTGAACAGTATTCTCTTTATTTAAAGTCTTGATACACATATTCTGAGCTCTATAAACCACAATTCTACGTGTTAGAAAGAACTTTCTTCAGAAAAACGCCAAGTCAGTTAGCCAGAATTGTTACATTTTCAGTAATCTTGTCATTTCACAGCTTTATACCTCTAAACTCAGTGTTTCAAGAGGGCCTCAGCGAAAGTATGGCTGTATTTACTTGTATTTTAAGGGTTTTCACATGTTTCTAATCATTTCCATGTCGAATCATTGTGTATTTTACGAGTATGACCAACATGAGATAGTTTTATAGATATATATATACATAAATCTTCAAGATTGAAACTGTTTCACACAAAAAACTATAGCCAATTAAGCCAAAATAGTAAATGTGAATAGTATTCTCTTTATTTAACGGCTTCATATACAAATTCCGAGCTCTGTAAATGGCAATTCTTCATGTGTGAAAGACCTTTCTTCAGAAAAACATCAAGTCAGTTAGCCAGAATTGTAACATTATCAGTAATCTTGTCATTTCACAGCTTTATACCTCTAATCTCAGTGTTTGAACAGGGCCTTAACGAAAGTATGGCTGTATTTCTTTGTATTTTAAGTGTTTTCTCACGTTTCTAATCATTTCAATATACAATCATTGTGTATTTTAAGAGTTCTTCCGACATGAGACAGTTTTCTTAGATATATACATGAATCTTCAGGATTGAAACTGTTTCATTCAAAAAACTCCAGCCAATTCAGCCAAAAGAGCAAATGTGAACAGTGTTCTCTTTATTTAAAGGCTTTATACACAAATTCTGAGGTCTATAAATGGCAATTCTACATGTTTGAAAGAACTTTCTTCAGAAAAATGCCAAGTCAGTTAGCCAGAATTGTTACATTATCAGTAATCTTGTCATTTCACAGCTTTATACCTCTAATCTCAGTGTTTGAACAGGGCCTTTAGGAAAGTATGGCTGTATTTCCTTGTATTTTAAGGGTTTTCTCACGTTTCTAATCATTTCAATGTACAATAATTGTGGATTTTAAGAGTTCTTCCAACATGAGACAGTTTTCTTAGAAATGTATACATGAATCTTCAGGATTGAAACTGTTTCATTCAAAAAACTCTAGCCAATTCAGCCAGAATAGTAAATGTGAACAGTATTGTCTTTATTTAAAGGCTTCATACATAAATTCTGAGCTCTGTAAATGTCAATTCTACATGTGTGAAAGACCTTTCTTCAGAAAAACATCAAGTCAGTTAGCCAGAATTGTTACATTATCAGTAATCTTGTCATTTCACAGCTTTATACTTCTAATCTCAGTGTTTCAAGAGGGCCTTAACAAAAGAATGGCTGTATTTTCTTGTATTTTAAGAGTTTTCACATCTTTCTAATCATTTCCATGTACAATCATTGTGTATTTTAAGAGTTCTACCAACATGAGACAGTTTTCTTAGATATATATATACATGAATCTTCAGGATTGAAACTGTTTCATTCAAAAAACTCTAGCCAATTCATCCAAAATAGTAAATGTGAACAGTATTCTCTTTATTTAAAGGCTTCATACACAAATTCTGATCTCTACAAACCAGAATTCTACATGTTTGAAAGAACTTTCTTCAGGAAAACACCAAGAAAGTTAGGTAGAATTGTTACATTATCAGTAACCTTGTCATTTCACAGCTTTATACCTCTAAACTCAGTTTTTGAACAGTGGCTTAACGAATGTATCGCTGTATATACTTTTATTTTAAGGGTTTTCACACGTTTCTAATCATTTCCATGTGCAATCATTGTGTATTTAAAGAGTATTACCAACATGAGACAGTTTTCTTAGATATATATACATGAATCTTCAGGATTCAAACAGTTTCATTCAAAAAACTCTAGCCAATTCAGCCAAAAAAATAAATGTGAACAGCATTCTCTTTATTTAAAGGCTTCATACACAAATTCTGAGCTCTGTACATGGCAATTCTACATGTTTGAAGGACCTTTCCTCAGAAAAACATCAAGTCAGTTAGCCAGAATTGTTACATTATCAGTAAACTTGTCATTTCAAAGCTTTATACCTCTAAACTCAGTGTTTGAACAGGGCCATAACAAAAGAATGGCTGTATTTACTTGTATTTTAAGGTTTTCAACACGTTTCAAATCTTTTCCATGAACAATCACGGAGTATTTTAAGAGTTTTACCAACATGAGACTGTTTTCTTAGATATATATATATATATATAATCTTCAGGATTGAAACTGTTTCATTCAAAAAACTCTAGCTAATTCAGCCAAAATAGTAAATGTGAACAGTATTCTCTTTATTTAAAGGCTTCATACACAAACTCTGAGCTCTATAAATGGCAATTCTACATGTTTTAAAGGACTTTTTTCAGAAAAACGCCAAGTGAGTTAGCCAGAATTGTTACATTATAAGTAATCTTCTCATTTAAGAGATTTATACCTCTAATCTCAGTGTTTGAACATGGCCTTAAGGAAAGTATGGCTGTATTTCATTGTATTTTAAGGGTTTTCTCACGTTTCTAATCATTTCAATGTACAATCATTGTGGATTTTAAGAGTTCTTCCAACATGAGACAGTTTTCTTAGATATGTATACATGAATCTTCAGGATTGAAACTGTTTCATTCAAAAAAATCTAGCCAATTCAGCCAAAATAGTAAATGTGAACAGCATTCTCTTTATTTAAAGGCTTCATACACAAATTCTGAGCTCTATACATGGCAATTCTACATGTTTGAAAGAACTTTCCTCAGAAAAACATCAAGTCAGTTAGCCAGAATTGTTACATTATCAGTAAACTTGTCATTTCAAAGCTTTATACCTCTAAACTCAGTGTTTGAACAAGGCCATAACGAAAGAATGCCAGTATTTACTTGTATTTTAAGGTTTTCAACACGTTTCTAATCATTTCCGTGCATAATCATTGTGTATTTTAAGAGTATTACCAACATGAGACAGTTTTCTTAGACATGTATATATGAATCTTCAGGATTCAAACAGTTTCATTCAAAAAACTCTAGCCAATTCAGCCAAAAGAGTAAATGTGAACAGTATTCTCTTTATTTAAAGGCTTTATACACAAATTCTTAGGTCTGTAAATGTCAATTCTACATTTTGAAAGGACTTTCTTCAGAAAAATGCCAAGTCAGTTAGCCAGAATTGTTACATTATCAGTAATCTTGTCAATTCACAGCTTTATACCTCTAATCTCAGTGTTTGAACAGTGGCTTAACGAATGTATGGCTGTATTTACTTGTATTTTAAGCGTTTTCACACGTTTCTAATCATTTCCGTGCATAATCATTGTGTATTTTAAGAGTATTACGAACATGAGACTGTTTTCTTAGATATGTATACATGAATCTTCAGGATTCAAACTGTTTCATTCAAAAAACTCTAGCCAATTCAGCCAAAATAGTAAATGTGAACAGTATTCTCTTTATTTAAAGGCTTTATACACAAATTCTTAGGTCTGTAAATGTCAATTCTACATTTTGAAAGGACTTTCTTCAGAAAAATGCCAAGTCAGTTAGCCAGAATTGTTACATTATAAGTAATCTTCTCATTTAAGAGATTTATACCTCTAATCTCAGTGTTTGAACATGGTCTTAACGAAAGTATGGCTGTATTTCCTTGTATTTTAAGGGTTTTCTCACGTTTCTAAGCATTTCAATGTACAATCATTGTGGATTTTAAGAGTTCTTCCAACATGAGACAGTTTTCTTAGATAAGTATACATGAGTCTTCAGGATTGAAACTGTTTCATTCAAAAAAATCTAGCCAATTCAGCCAAAATAGTAAATGTGAACAGTGTTGTCTTTATTTAAAGGCTTCATACACAAATTCTGAGCTCTGTAAATGTCAATTCTACATGTGTGAAAGACCTTTCTTCAGAAAAACATCAAGTCAGTTAGCCAGAATTGTTACATTATCAGTAATCTTGTCATTTCACAGCTTTATACTTCTAATCTCAGTGTTTCAAGAGGGCCTTAACAAAAGAATGGCTGTATATACTTTTATTTTAAGGGTTTTCACACGTTTCTAATCATTTCCATGTGCAATCATTGTGTATTTTAAGAGTATTACCAACATGAGACAGTTTTCTTAGATATATATACATGAATCTTCAGGATTCAAACAGTTTCATTCAAAAAACTCTAGCCAATTCAGCCAAAATAATAAATGTGAACAGCATTCTCTTTATTTAAAGGCTTCATACACAAATTCTGAGCTCTGTACATGGCAATTCTACATGTTTGAAGGACCTTTCCTCAGAAAAACATCAAGTCAGTTAGCCAGAATTGTTACATTATCAGTAAACTTGTCATTTCAAAGCTTTATACCTCTAAACTCAGTGTTCAAACAGGGCCATAACGAAAGAATGGCTGTATTTACTTGTATTTTAAGGTTTTCAACACGTTTCAAATCTTTTCCATGAACAATCACGGAGTATTTTAAGAGTTTTACCAACATGAGACTGTTTTCTTAGATATATATATATATATAATCTTCAGGATTGAAACTGTTTCATTCAAAAAACTCTAGCTAATTCAGCCAAAATAGTAAATGTGAACAGTATTCTCTTTATTTAAAGGCTTCATACACAAACTCTGAGCTCTATAAATGGCAATTCTACATGTTTTAAAGGACTTTTTTCAGAAAAACGCCAAGTGAGTTAGCCAGAATTGTTACATTATAAGTAATCTTCTCATTTAAGAGATTTATACCTCTAATCTCAGTGTTTGAACATGCCCTTAAGGAAAGTATGGCTGTATTTCATTGTATTTTAAGTGTTTTCTCACGTTTCTAATCATTTCAATGTACAATCATTGTGGATTTTAAGAGTTCTTCCAACATGAGACAGTTTTCTTAGATATGTATACATGAATCTTCAGGATTGAAACTGTTTCATTCAAAAAAATCTAGCCAATTCAGCCAAAATAGTAAATGTGAACAGCATTCTCTTTATTTAAAGGCTTCATACACAAATTCTGAGCTCTATACATGGCAATTCTACATGTTTGAAAGAACTTTCCTCAGAAAAACATCAAGTCAGTTAGCCAGAATTGTTACATTATCAGTAAACTTGTCATTTCAAAGCTTTATACCTCTAAACTCAGTGTTTGAACAAGGCCATAACGAAAGAATGCCTGTATTTACTTGTATTTTAAGAGTTTTCACATCTTTCTAATCATTTCCATGTACAATCATTGTGTATTTTAAGAGTTCTACCAACATGAGACAGTTTTCTTAGATATATATATACATGAATCTTCAGGATTGAAACTGTTTCATTCAAAAAACTCTAGCCAATTCATCCAAAATAGTAAATGTGAACAGTATTCTCTTTATTTAAAGGCTTCATACACAAATTCTGATCTCTACAAACCAGAATTCTACATGTTTGAAAGAACTTTCTTCAGGAAAACACCAAGAAAGTTAGGTAGAATTGTTACATTATCAGTAACCTTGTCATTTCACAGCTTTATACCTCTAAACTCAGTTTTTGAACAGTGGCTTAACGAATGTATCGCTGTATATACTTTTATTTTAAGGGTTTTCACACGTTTCTAATCATTTCCATGTGCAATCATTGTGTATTTTAAGAGTATTACCAACATGAGACAGTTTTCTTAGATATATATACATGAATCTTCAGGATTCAAACAGTTTCATTCAAAAAACTCTAGCCAATTCAGCCAAAATAATAAATGTGAACAGCATTCTCTTTATTTAAAGGCTTCATACACAAATTCTGAGCTCTGTACATGGCAATTCTACATGTTTGAAGGACCTTTCCTCAGAAAAACATCAAGTCAGTTATCCAGAATTGTTACATTATCAGTAAACTTGTCATTTCAAAGCTTTATACCTCTAAACTCAGTGTTCGAACAGGGCCATAACGAAAGAATGGCTGTATTTACTTGTATTTTAAGGTTTTCAACACGTTTCAAATCTTTTCCATGAACAATCACGGAGTATTTTAAGAGTTTTACCAACATGAGACTGTTTTCTTAGATATATATATATATATAATCTTCAGGATTGAAACTGTTTCATTCAAAAAACTCTAGCTAATTCAGCCAAAATAGTAAATGTGAACAGTATTCTCTTTATTTAAAGGCTTCATACACAAACTCTGAGCTCTATAAATGGCAATTCTTCATGAGTGAAAGACCTTTCTTCAGAAAAACATCAAGTCAGTTAGCCAGAATTGTTACATTATCAGTAATCTTGTCATTTCACAGCTTTATACCTCTAATCTCAGTGTTTGAACACGGCCTTAACGAAAGTATGGCTGTATTTCTTTGTATTTTAAGTGTTTTCTCACGTTTCTAATCATTTCAATGTACAATCATTGTGTATTTTAAGAGTTCTTCCAACATGAGACAGTTTTCTTAGATATATACATGAATCTTCAGGATTGAAACTGTTTCATTCAAAAAACTCCAGCCAATTCAGCCAAAATAGCAAATGTGAACAGTGTTCTCTTTATTTAAAGGCTTTATACAAAAATTCTGAGGTCTATAAATGGCAATTCTACATGTTTGAAAGAACTTTCTTCAGAAAAACGCCAAGTCAGTTAGCCAGAATTGTTACATTATCAGTAACCTTGTCATTTCACAGCTTTATACCTCTAATCTCAGTGTTTGAACAGTGGCTTAACGAATGTATGGCTGTATTTACTTGTATCTTAACGGTTTTCACACATTTCTAATCATTTCCATGTACAATAATTGTGTATTTTAAGTGTATTACCAACATGAGACAGTTTTCTTAGATATATATACATGAATCTTCAGGATTGAAACTGTTTCATTCAAAAAACTCTGGCCAATAGGCCTAAATAGTAAATGTGAACAGTATTCTCTTTATTTAAAGTCTTCATACACAAATTATGAGCTCTATAAACCAGAATTCTACATGTTTGAAAGAACTTTCTTCAGAAAAACGCCAAGACAGTTAGCCAGAATAGTTACATTATCAGTAATCTTGTCATTTCACAGCTTTATACCTCTAATCTCAGTGTTTGAACAGGGCCTTAACCAAAGTATGGCTGTATTTACTTGTATTTTAAGGGTTTTCACATGTTTCTAATCATTTCCATGTACGATCATTGTGTATTTTAAGAGTATTACCAACATGAGACAGTTACTAGATATATATATACATAAATCTTCAAGATTGAAACTGTTTCACACAAAAAACTATAGCCAATTCGGCCAAAATAGTAAATGTGAACAGTATTCCCTTTATTTAACGGCTTCATGTACAAATTCCGAGCTCTGTAAATGGCAATTCTTCATGTGTGAAAGACCTTTCTTCAGAAAAACATCAAGTCAGTTAGCCAGAATTGTTACATTATCAGTAATCTTGTCATTTCATAGCTTTATACCTCTAATCTCAGTGTTTGAACAGGGCCTCAACGAAACTATGGCTGTATTTCTTTGTATTTTAAGTGTTTTCTCACGTTTCTAATCATTTCAATGTACAATAATTGTGTATTTTAAGAGTTCTTCCAACATGAGACAGTTTTCTTAGATATATGCATGAATCTTCAGGATTGAAACTGTTTCATTCAAAAAACTCCAGCCAATTCAGCCAAAATAGCAAATGTGAACAGTGTTCTCTTTATTTAAAGGCTTTATACAAAAATTCTGAGGTCTATAAATGGCAATTCTAGATGTTTGAAAGAACTTTCTTCAGAAAAACGCCAAGTCAGTTAGCCAGAATTGTTACATTATCAGTAATCTTGTCATTTCACAGCTTTATACCTCTAATCTCAGTGTTTGAACAGTGGCTTAACGAATGTATGGCTGTATTTACTTGTATCTTAACGGTTTTCACACATTTCTAATCATTTCCATGTACAATAATTGTGTATTTTAAGTGTATTAGCAACATGAGACAGTTTTCTTAGATATATATACATGAATCTTCAGGATTGAAACTGTTTCATTCAAAAAACTCTGGCCAATAGGCCAAAATAGTAAATGTGAACAGTATTCTCTTTATTTAAAGTCTTCATACACAAATTCTGAGCTCTATAAACCACAATTCTACATGTTTGAAAGAACTTTCTTCAGAAAAACGCCAAGACAGTTAGCCAGAATAGTTACATTATCAGTAATCTTGTCATTTCACAGCTTTATATCTCTAACCTCAGTGTTTGAACAGGGCCTTAACCAAAGTATGGCTGTATTTACTTGTATTTTAAGGGTTTTCACATGTTTCTAATCATTTCCATGTACGATCATTGTGCATATTAAGAGTATTACCAACATGAGACAGTTTTCTAGATATATATATACATAAATCTTCAAGATTGAAACTGTTTCACACAAAAAACTATAGCCAATTCGGCCAAAATAGTAAATGTGAACAGTATTCCCTTTATTTAACGGCTTCATGTACAAATTCCGAGCTCTGTAAATGGCAATTCTTCATGTGTGAAAGACCTTTCTTCAGAAAAACATCAAGTCAGTTAGCCAGAATTGTTACATTATCAGTAATCTTGTCATTTCACAGCTTTATACCTCTAATCTCAGTGTTTGAACAGGGCCTTAACGAAAGTATGGCTGTATTTCTTTGTATTTTAAGTGTTTTCTCACGTTTCTAATCATTTCAATGTACAATCATTGTGTATTTTAAGAGTTCTTCCAACACAAGACAGTTTTCTTAGATATATATATACATGAATCTTCAGGATTGAAACTGTTTCATTCAAAAAACTCTAGCCAATTCATCCAAAATAGTAAATGTGAACAGTATTCTCTTTATTTAAAGGCTTCATACACAAATTCTGATCTCTACAAACCAGAATTCTACATGTTTGAAAGAACTTTCTTCAGAAAAACGCCAAGTCAGTTAGCCAGAATTGTTACATTATCAGTAACCTTGTCATTTCACAGCTTTATACCTCTAATCTCAGTGTTTGAACAGTGGCTTAACGAATGTATGGCTGTATTTACTTGTATCTTAACGGTTTTCACACATTTCTAATCATTTCCATGTACAATAATTGTGTATTTTAAGTGTATTACCAACATGAGACAGTTTTCTTAGATATATATACATGAATCTTCAGGATTGAAACTGTTTCATTCAAAAAACTCTGGCCAATAGGCCTAAATAGTAAATGTGAACAGTATTCTCTTTATTTAAAGTCTTCATACACAAATTATGAGCTCTATAAACCAGAATTCTACATGTTTGAAAGAACTTTCTTCAGAAAAACGCCAAGACAGTTAGCCAGAATAGTTACATTATCAGTAATCTTGTCATTTCACAGCTTTATACCTCTAATCTCAGTGTTTGAACAGGGCCTTAACCAAAGTATGGCTGTATTTACTTGTATTTTAAGGGTTTTCACATGTTTCTAATCATTTCCATGTACGATCATTGTGTATTTTAAGAGTATTACCAACATGAGACAGTTACTAGATATATATATACATAAATCTTCAAGATTGAAACTGTTTCACACCAAAAACTATAGCCAATTCGGCCAAAATAGTAAATGTGAACAGTATTCCCTTTATTTAACGGCTTCATGTACAAATTCCGAGCTCTGTAAATGGCAATTCTTCATGTGTGAAAGACCTTTCTTCAGAAAAACATCAAGTCAGTTAGCCAGAATTGTTACATTATCAGTAATCTTGTCATTTCATAGCTTTATACCTCTAATCTCAGTGTTTGAACAGGGCCTCAACGAAACTATGGCTGTATTTCTTTGTATTTTAAGTGTTTTCTCACGTTTCTAATCATTTCAATGTACAATAATTGTGTATTTTAAGAGTTCTTCCAACATGAGACAGTTTTCTTAGATATATGCATGAATCTTCAGGATTGAAACTGTTTCATTCAAAAAACTCCAGCCAATTCAGCCAAAATAGCAAATGTGAACAGTGTTCTCTTTATTTAAAGGCTTTATACAAAAATTCTGAGGTCTATAAATGGCAATTCTACATGTTTGAAAGAACTTTCTTCAGAAAAACGCCAAGTCAGTTAGCCAGAATTGTTACATTATCAGTAATCTTGTCATTTCACAGCTTTATACCTCTAATCTCAGTGTTTGAACAGTGGCTTAACGAATGTATGGCTGTATTTACTTGTATCTTAACGGTTTTCACACATTTCTAATCATTTCCATGTACAATAATTGTGTATTTTAAGTGTATTAGCAACATGAGACAGTTTTCTTAGATATATATACATGAATCTTCAGGATTGAAACTGTTTCATTCAAAAAACTCTGGCCAATAGGCCAAAATAGTAAATGTGAACAGTATTCTCTTTATTTAAAGTCTTCATACACAAATTCTGAGCTCTATAAACCACAATTCTACATGTTTGAAAGAACTTTCTTCAGAAAAACGCCAAGACAGTTAGCCAGAATAGTTACATTATCAGTAATCTTGTCATTTCACAGCTTTATATCTCTAACCTCAGTGTTTGAACAGGGCCTTAACCAAAGTATGGCTGTATTTACTTGTATTTTAAGGGTTTTCACATGTTTCTAATCATTTCCATGTACGATCATTGTGCATATTAAGAGTATTACCAACATGAGACAGTTTTCTAGATATATATATACATAAATCTTCAAGATTGAAACTGTTTCACACAAAAAACTATAGCCAATTCGGCCAAAATAGTAAATGTGAACAGTATTCCCTTTATTTAACGGCTTCATGTACAAATTCCGAGCTCTGTAAATGGCAATTCTTCATGTGTGAAAGACCTTTCTTCAGAAAAACATCAAGTCAGTTAGCCAGAATTGTTACATTATCAGTAATCTTGTCATTTCACAGCTTTATACCTCTAATCTCAGTGTTTGAACAGGGCCTTAACGAAAGTATGGCTGTATTTCTTTGTATTTTAAGTGTTTTCTCACGTTTCTAATCATTTCAATGTACAATCATTGTGTATTTTAAGAGTTCTTCCAACACGAGACAGTTTTCTTAGATATATACATGAATCTTCAGGATTGAATCTGTTTCATTCAAAAAACTCCAGCCAATTCAGCCAAAATAGCAAATGTGAACAGTGTTCTCTTTATTTAAAGGCTTTATACAAAAATTCTGAGGTCTATAAATGGCAATTCTACATGTTTGAAAGAACTTTCTTCAGAAAAACGCCCAGTCAGTTAGCCAGAATTGTTACATTATCAGTAATCTTGTCATTTCACAGCTTTATACCTCTAATCTCAGTGTTTGAACAGTGGCTTAACGAATGTATGGCTGTATTTACTTGTATCTTAACGGTTTTCACACATTTCTAATCATTTCCATGTCCAATAATTGTGTATTTTAAGTGTATTACCAACATGAGACAGTTTTCTTAGATATATATACATGAATCTTCAGGATTGAAACTGTTTCATTCAAAAAACTCTGGCCAATAGGCCAAAATAGGAAATGTGAACAGTATTCTCTTTATTTAAAGTCTTCATACACAAATTCTGAGCTCTATAAACCACAATTCTACATGTTTGAAAGAACTTTCTTCAGAAAAACGCCAAGACAGTTAGCCAGAATAGTTACATTATCAGTAATCTTGTCATTTCACAGCTTTATATCTCTAACCTCAGTGTTTGAACAGGGCCTTAACCAAAGTATGGCTGTATTTACTTGTATTTTAAGGGTTTTCACATGTTTCTAATCATTTCCATGTACGATCATTGTGCATATTAAGAGTATTACCAACATGAGACAGTTTTCTAGATATATATATACATAAATCTTCAAGATTGAAACTGTTTCACACAAAAAACTATAGCCAATTCGGCCAAAATAGTAAATGTGAACAGTATTCCCTTTATTTAACGGCTTCATGTACAAATTCCGAGCTCTGTAAATGGCAATTCTTCATGTATGAAAGACCTTTCTTCAGAAAAACATCAAGTCAGTTAGCCAGAATTGTTACATTATCAGTAATCTTGTCATTTCATAGCTTTATACCTCTAATCTCAGTGTTTGAACAGGGCCTTAACGAAAGTATGGCTGTATTTCTTTGTATTTTAAGTGTTTTCTCACGTTTCTAATCATTTCAATGTACAATCATTGTGTATTTTAAGAGTTCTTCCAACATGAGACAGTTTTCTTAGATATATACATGAATCTTCAGGATTGAAACTGTTTCATTCAAAAAACTCCAGCCAATTCAGCCAAAATAGCAAATGTGAAGAGTGTACTCTTTATTTAAAGGCTTTATACAAAAATTCTGAGGTCTATAAATGTCAATTCTACATGTTTGAAAGAACTTTCGTCAGAAAAACGCCAAGTCAGTTAGCCAGAATTGTTACATTATCAGTAATCTTGTCATTTCACAGCTTTATACCTCTAATCTCAGTGTTTGAACAGGGCCTTAACCAAAGTATGGCTGTATTTACTTGTATTTTAAGGGTTTTCACATGTTTCTAATCATTTCCATGTACGATCATTGTGTATTTTAAGAGTATTACCAACATGAGACAGTTTTCTAGATATATATATACATAAATCTTCAAGATTGAAACTGTTTCACACAAAAAACTATAGCCAATTCGGCCAAAATAGTAAATGTGAACAGTATTCCCTCTATTTAACGGCTTCATGTACAAATTCCGAGCTCTGTAAATGGCAATTCTTCATGTGTGAAAGACCTTTCTTCAGAAAAACATCAAGTCAGTTAGCCAGAATTGTTACATTATCAGTAATCTTGTCATTTCACAGCTTTATACCTCTAATCTCAGTGTTTGAACACGGCCTTATGGAAAGTATGGCTGTATTTCTTTGTATTTTAAGTGTTTTCTCACGTTTCTAATCATTTCAATGTACAATCATTGTGTATTTTAAGAGTTCTTCCAACATGAGACAGTTTTCTTAGATATATGCATGAATCTTCAGGATTGAAACTGTTTCATTCAAAAAACTCCAGCCAATTCAGCCAAAATAGCAAATGTGAACAGTGTTCTCTTTATTTAAAGGCTTTATACAAAAATTCTGAGGTCTATAAATGGCAATTCTAGATGTTTGAAAGAACTTTCTTCAGAAAAACGCCAAGTCAGTTAGCCAGAATTGTTACATTATCAGTAATCTTGTCATTTCACAGCTTTATACCTCTAATCTCAGTGTTTGAACAGTGGCTTAACGAATGTATGGCTGTATTTACTTGTATCTTAACGGTTTTCACACATTTCTAATCATTTCCATGTACAATAATTGTGTATTTTAAGTGTATTAGCAACATGAGACAGTTTTCTTAGATATATATACATGAATCTTCAGGATTGAAACTGTTTCATTCAAAAAACTCTGGCCAATAGGCCAAAATAGTAAATGTGAACAGTATTCTCTTTATTTAAAGTCTTCATACACAAATTCTGAGCTCTATAAACCACAATTCTACATGTTTGAAAGAACTTTCTTCAGAAAAACGCCATGACAGTTAGCCAGAATAGTTACATTATAAGTAATCTTGTCATTTCACAGCTTTATATCTCTAACCTCAGTGTTTGAACAGGGCCTTAACCAAAGTATGGCTGTATTTACTTGTATTTTAAGGGTTTTCACATGTTTCTAATCATTTCCATGTACGATCATTGTGCATATTAAGAGTATTACCAACATGAGACAGTTTTCTAGATATATATATACATAAATCTTCAAGATTGAAACTGTTTCACACAAAAAACTATAGCCAATTCGGCCAAAATAGTAAATGTGAACAGTATTCCCTTTATTTAACGGCTTCATGTACAAATTCCGAGCTCTGTAAATGGCAATTCTTCATGTGTGAAAGACCTTTCTTCAGAAAAACATCAAGTCAGTTAGCCAGAATTGTTACATTATCAGTAATCTTGTCATTTCATAGCTTTATACCTCTAATCTCAGTGTTTGAACAGGGCCTTAACGAAAGTATGGCTGTATTTCTTTGTATTTTAAGTGTTTTCTCACGTTTCTAATCATTTCAATGTACAATCATTGTGTATTTTAAGAGTTCTTCCAACATGAGACAGTTTTCTTAGATATATACATGAATCTTCAGGATTGAAACTGTTTCATTCAAAAAACTCCAGCCAATTCAGCCAAAATAACAAATGTGAACAGTGTTCTCTTTATTTAAAGGCTTTATACAAAAATTCTGAGGTCCATAAATGGCAATTCTACATGTTTGAAAGTACTTTCTTCAGAAAAACGCCAAGTCAGTTAGCCAGAATTGTTACATTATCAGTAATCTTGTCATTTCACAGCTTTATACCTCTAATCTCAGTGTTTGAACAGTGGCTTAACGAATGTATGGCTGTATTTTCTTGTATCTTAACGGTTTTCACACATTTCTAATCATTTCCATGTACAATAATTGTGTATTTTAAGTGTATTACCAACATGAGACAGTTTTCTTAGATATATATACATGAATCCTCAGGATTGAAACTGTTTCATTCAAAAAACTCTGGCCAATAGGCCAAAATAGTAAATGTGAACAGTATTCTCTTTATTTAAAGTCTTCATACACAAATTCTGAGCTCTATAAACCACAATTCTACATGTTTGAAAGAACTTTCTTCAGAAAAACGACAAGACAGTTAGCCAGAATAGTTACATTATCAGTAATCTTGTCATTTCACAGCTTTATACCTCTAATCTCAGTGTTTGAACAGGGCCTTAACCAAAGTATGGCTGTATTTACTTGTATTTTAAGGGTTTTCACATGTTTCTAATCATTTCCATGTACGATCATTGTGTATTTTAAGAGTATTACCAACATGAGACAGTTTTCTAGATATATATATACATAAATCTTCAAGATTGAAACTGTTTCACACAACAAACTATAGCCAATTCGGCCAAAATAGTAAATGTGAACAGTATTCCCTTTATTTAACGGCTTCATGTACAAATTCCGAGCTCTGTAAATGGCAATTCTTCATGTGTGAAAGACCTTTCTTCAGAAAAACATCAAGTCAGTTAGCCAGAATTGTTACATTATCAGTAATCTTGTCATTTCACAGCTTTATACCTCTAATCTCAGTGTTTGAACACGGCCTTAACGAAAGTATGGCTGTATTTATTTGTATTTTAAGTGTTTTCTCACGTTTCTAATCATTTCAATGTACAATCATTGTGTATTTTAAGAGTTCTTCCAACATGAGACAGTTTTCTTAGATATATACATGAATCTTCAGGATTGAAACTGTTTCATTCAAAAAACTCCAGCCAATTCAGCCAAAATAGCAAATGTGAACAGTGTACTCTTTATTTAAAGGCTTTATACAAAAATTCTGAGGTCTATAAATGTCAATTCTACATGTTTGAAAGAACTTTCGTCAGAAAAACGCCAAGTCAGTTAGCCAGAATTGTTACATTATCAGTAATCTTGTCATTTCACAGCTTTATACCTCTAATCTCAGTGTTTGAACAGTGGCTTAACGAATGTATGGCTGTATTTTCTTGTATCTTAACGGTTTTCACACATTTCTAATCATTTCCATGTACAATAATTGTGTATTTTAAGTGTATTACCAACATGAGACAGTTTTCTTAGATATATATACATGAATCCTCAGGATTGAAACTGTTTCATTCAAAAAACTCTGGCCAATAGGCCAAAATAGTAAATGTGAACAGTATTCTCTTTATTTAAAGTCTTCATACACAAATTCTGAGCTCTATAAACCACAATTCTACATGTTTGAAAGAACTTTCTTCAGAAAAACGACAAGACAGTTAGCCAGAATAGTTACATTATCAGTAATCTTGTCATTTCACAGCTTTATACCTCTAATCTCAGTGTTTGAACAGGGCCTTAACCAAAGTATGGCTGTATTTACTTGTATTTTAAGGGTTTTCACATGTTTCTAATCATTTCCATGTACGATCATTGTGTATTTTAAGAGTATTACCAACATGAGACAGTTTTCTAGATATATATATACATAAATCTTCAAGATTGAAACTGTTTCACACAACAAACTATAGCCAATTCGGCCAAAATAGTAAATGTGAACAGTATTCCCTTTATTTAACGGCTTCATGTACAAATTCCGAGCTCTGTAAATGGCAATTCTTCATGTGTGAAAGACCTTTCTTCAGAAAAACATCAAGTCAGTTAGCCAGAATTGTTACATTATCAGTAATCTTGTCATTTCACAGCTTTATACCTCTAATCTCAGTGTTTGAACACGGCCTTAACGAAAGTATGGCTGTATTTATTTGTATTTTAAGTGTTTTCTCACGTGTCTAATCATTTCAATGTACAATCATTGTGTATTTTAAGAGTTCTTCCAACATGAGACAGTTTTCTTAGATATATACATGAATCTTCAGGATTGAAACTGTTTCATTCAAAAAACTCCAGCCAATTCAGCCAAAATAGCAAATGTGAACAGTGTACTCTTTATTTAAAGGCTTTATACAAAAATTCTGAGGTCTATAAATGTCAATTCTACATGTTTGAAAGAACTTTCGTCAGAAAAACGCCAAGTCAGTTAGCCAGAATTGTTACATTATCAGTAATCTTGTCATTTCACAGCTTTATACCTCTAATCTCAGTGTTTGAACAGTGGCTTAACGAATGTATGGCTGTATTTTCTTGTATCTTAACGGTTTTCACACATTTCTAATCATTTCCATGTACAATAATTGTGTATTTTAAGTGTATTACCAACATGAGACAGTTTTCTTAGATATATATACATGAATCCTCAGGATTGAAACTGTTTCATTCAAAAAACTCTGGCCAATAGGCCAAAATAGTAAATGTGAACAGTATTCTCTTTATTTAAAGTCTTCATACACAAATTCTGAGCTCTATAAACCACAATTCTACATGTTTGAAAGAACTTTCTTCAGAAAAAACGCCAAGACAGTTAGCCAGAATAGTTACATTATCAGTAATCTTGTCATTTCACAGCTTTATACCTCTAATCTCAGTGTTTGAACAGGGCCTTAACCAAAGTATGGCTGTATTTACTTGTATTTTAAGGGTTTTCACATGTTTCTAATCATTTCCATGTACGATCATTGTGTATTTTAAGAGTATTACCAACATGAGACAGTTTTCTAGATATATATATACATAAATCTTCAAGATTGAAACTGTTTCACACAAAAAACTATAGCCAATTAGGCCAAAATAGTAAATGTGAACAGTATTCCCTTTATTTAACGGCTTCATGTACAAATTCCGAGCTCTGTAAATGGCAATTCTTCATGTGTGAAAGACCTTTCTTCAGAAAAACATCAAGTCAGTTAGCCAGAATTGTTACATTATCAGTAATCTTGTCATTTCACAGCTTTATACCTCTAATCTCAGTGTTTGAACACGGCCTTAACGAAAGTATGGCTGTATTTCTTTGTATTTTAAGTGTTTTCTCACGTTTCTAATCATTTCAATGTACAATCATTGTGTATTTTAAGAGTTCTTCCAACATGAGACAGTTTTCTTAGATATATACATGAATCTTCAGGATTGAAACTGTTTCATTCAAAAAACTCCAGCCAATTCAGCCAAAATAGCAAATGTGAACAGTGTTCTCTTTATTTAAAGGCTTTATACAAAAATTCTGAGGTCTATAAATGGCAATTCTACATGTTTGAAAGACCTTTCTTCAGAAAAACATCAAGTCAGTTAGCCAGAATTGTTACATTATCAGTAATCTTGTCATTTCACAGCTTTATACCTCTAATCTCAGTGTTTGAACATGGCCTTATCGAAAGTATGGCTGTATTTCTTTGTATTTTAACTGTTTTCCTCACGTTTCTAATCATTTCAATGTACAATCATTGTGTATTTTAAGAGTTCTTCCAACATGAGACAGTTTTCTTAGATATATACATGAATCTTCAGGATTGAATCTGTTTCATTCAAAAAACTCCAGCCAATTCAGCCAAAATAGCAAATGTGAACAGTGTACTCTTTATTTAAAGGCTTTATACAAAAATTCTGAGGTCTATAAATGTCAATTCTACATGTTTGAAAGAACTTTCGTCAGAAAAACGCCAAGTCAGTTAGCCAGAATTGTTACATTATCAGTAATCTTGTCATTTCACAGCTTTATACCTCTAATCTCAGTGTTTGAACAGTGGCTTAACGAATGTATGGCTGTATTTTCTTGTATCTTAACGGTTTTCACACATTTGTAATCATTTCCATGTACAATAATTGTGTATTTTAAGTGTATTACCAACATGAGACAGTTTTCTTAGATATATATACATGAATCCTCAGGATTGAAACTGTTTCATTCAAAAAACTCTGGCCAATAGGCCAAAATAGTAAATGTGAACAGTATTCTCTTTATTTAAAGTCTTCATACACAAATTCTGAGCTCTATAAACCACAATTCTACATGTTTGAAAGAACTTTCTTCAGAAAAACGACAAGACAGTTAGCCAGAATAGTTACATTATCAGTAATCTTGTCATTTCACAGCTTTATACCTCTAATCTCAGTGTTTGAACAGGGCCTTAACCAAAGTATGGCTGTATTTACTTGTATTTTAAGGGTTTTCACATGTTTCTAATCATTTCCATGTACGATCATTGTGTATTTTAAGAGT